>NC_041392.1:532433248-532433938 GCF_002162155.2 Triticum dicoccoides
GACTGTCATTGGCCCCAAGGGCCTAAGCGGGCGCAAGGGCACGGGTAACGGGCGCCAGGACTTAGCGGGTGCGGGCGTTGCCCCAGGCGTGGCGTTGCCCAAATGCAGGACGCGCCGGGGCGAGGCCGCAGGCTGCCGGCGACAGTGGAGCGGGCGTGACCGGTGCGGGGCCGTGGTGGGCACGTGCAAGAGCAAGGCGAGGCGAGGGCATCACGGCGTGGCCAGGGCCAGACGGGCACGGCGCCGGACGGGCCCAGCGCCGGGAGCGCGGGCGCGTCACGCGTGCGAAAAGGCAACTCGGGGAGGCCGATGACGCGCGCCGAGGCCAGGGACGGATGCGGCGAGCGGCGGGGACTGCAGAAGCAGAGAGGGAGGAGGGGAGACGGCGGCTCACAGGGGAACGCAGGGAACGAGGCAGCGAGGCGCGAGGAGGGCGAAGGGGACGACGATGTCGGAGAGGAGGCAGGCCGTCGAGGGAGGAAGACGGGGCCAGTCCAGCGACGGGGTCGGGGAGGTGGCGATCCGGGTGGCGCTGGCGTCGGGGTCGTGGCGGCAGTGTTGCCGGCGAGGGGGAAGCGGCGCCGTTCGGGGGAGTTGCGGGCATCGGGGTCGACCCGGTCGATCCGACGATGGAGCCCGACGGGGGGGATGGGGAAGCAGCTACGTGGCTCCGGCGAGTGGACCTCCAGG
>NC_041392.1:532434959-532514607 GCF_002162155.2 Triticum dicoccoides
AGATTTAAGCGGTGGAGTAAGGGGCGAAGGTGTTGGTAGCGAAAAACCTAACGAGTCTTCTCGGTCTTGGCTTCCCTTTCGAAGAGGTTGATCCCTTTCGTTGATGTCTTCATTTCACTGCTTCAAGTCACCATGATCAATTTGTCATCCTTTCTTCGGGATCTCCATCGTACTTACGAATAGGTAAGGGGCAGCTCTACAACGATAGGATGTTACAAGGGAAAATCTTCTGGGGGTTTCCCAAGTATGAACATATGAGTATCTCTCGAGTTGAACAAATGAAACACATCGAGAGCAAAGTAAGATGGTGCAATAAGAAGTTTCAAGCGGATAGGCAATCGTTCATTGCCTGAAACAGAGTGTGAATGGGGTTCAGAGCAACGGGAATAAGTATTGTGTCCGATACCAGAATTGATCACTAGGAAGGTGGCTCGCAAATTACATACGAAGTCAAGCTATAGGAATAACTTTGGCAACAGGGTGTATAGGAGAGTCAGGTTTCGATCCTGTGAAACTATGGGTTATGGGCCCACCATGTGGTTCTTTTTTTTATAATAGGAGCAGTGACATCTTGCACGGTCATGATAGCAAGGCATGTCAGGGAGTACCATGTCAGCTATGTCGGCAACAACATTGGTACCAAGGGCGAGGGACGAAGAGAACCATTTTCCTGCTCGTTGAAACGAGGCGGACCAATAGGCAAGGTTCCCGTCCATCGGTGGTTACCGGAATGTCATCAACAATAGTAACAAGGTCTTACTGACAGAGTTGTACATCGAGGTGTTTGCACAAGCAGTGGATTATTACTGCTTATATCATATAGATCATAGAAAAGGTTTAAACAAACCAATGGAAGGAAAATATGATCATCAGATTAAACAGAACAATGGAAAGGAAAATATGTTTAAACACATATTTCAAGGGTATATCCTTCCCAAGGACAACCAGAGCAAGATATCCATGACAGGATATAACATAGAAAACCCTTTAGGAAAGGGGGGAAGGAATCTCATGATATTACCCATACAACGGTGTTAGGATAAGTGATAAATAAAATTTAGCATCGTGCTTCAAATGTTCCAGTTGAAAATCGGAGTACCATTGACATGCTTCGAGATAGCATTGACATGGTCTTCAGGTGAAGATCAGACTTTGGAAACACGAAGGATCCATCAGGAATAACTTGTAGACTAAGTCTTACAATTTCCTCCAGGAAGAATGGTTATCCTTGCAAAAGAAATTATAACGATAGGTCCTCCACCCATGGGGGGGTGCTAGGCATGACATCATGTTACCGGGTCATCAAAGGTCCAACATCATAACTCTTGGAAAGTTGTCCCAACCATCATATCTGACCGAGATTCAGATCCGATTGGTGTCAGGATAACTCAGAATCAGGATGCCTGTGAAGAAAAGGTGCAACACAAATTGTCGAGATGACATTGTAAGATTCTTGGGAACTGAACTATGGAAGCGAGTTCCGAAACAAGAGTTCATCATTAAGTCAAGGAGAGAATGAGGAGGTGGCTGATGGACTCAGCGACATTCCATTGAGATCTCAAAAGATGGATTTCCACGATTATCTGAACAAGGAGATAACCCTTTTCAGATCAAATGATATAGTGAGGTATGCTCGAGGAAAACATACATAATTAAACATTGGTTGAAAGGTGCACCCGAAATATGGGTTGGGTTGCACGACAAATGTCGGAATGGTGATTCAATAATCAATAGACTAAGAATGAACGGCCGACCATTAACTTCAAAGCAATAGGGTTGCTAGAAAGGCAGAATCCAAATAGCACCGTTCACTTGTTGGTACCCCGGTTGGGATCAACGCGAGGACCAGGAAAGAATGGTGATGGTGAGAGGTATCACTATACCCAGAATTCCTAAAGGTGGTGAAATTCCCACGACATTCTTGACATAAAAGGCGGTAATTCTCCAAGGTAAAGAAGAACAATGCTGGGTAGCAAGGAAGTCAAGGTATAATACGAAACACGAACAAGTTTGTGTTGAACGGAAGGCAATAAAGTGGTCGCCGATAACACCAATCATCGAGGGCAAGGATGGTATTTCTCATCATGATTTCAATAGATCTCTTGGAAGAGCTCAGAATGTTGATGATATTCATGACACATTTGTCGCGAAAGTTCATGAAGATGTAATCGATCGGCGACGACATCAAGTCAAAGTAATGATAAAGTGATAGGTTATTGGAACCAAGGGTACGACACAAACTCGAAACCAAGCTTGTTGTTCAAGGCGAAATGATATGACGATGATGATCGATGTAAGGTTAGTTCATCATCGAAAATTGTGCTCCGGGAAGAAGGACCGGGTAGCACAGTTAAAATTAGCTCGATAATGATATAGCCGATCAGGCTAGGAATGACTTTGAAGGATTAACAAATTTGTAAGCAGTGATGGGTACAAATACTTGTTGAATCGCAATGCGAACTCGATTCAGTTATCGGTGTCTTTGAGTATATAATAACTCAAAGCCCGTGAAAAATTGGAATCAGTGGGAAGGTAGCACTTGATGAAGAACTCATAAGAAGTTATGCAGTTCCATGATAATATTGAGATACCAGGGGGTAATACTCGACACAAGATCAAAGTAAAGATTGGACGGGTGTATTGATCCATAGAAGAAAATTGTTTTAACTTGTCCGAGAAATGGAATCAAAGAAGAACAATCATGGTCGGAACCATGGTTGCAAGGGATCAATTCACAGATACCATATGTTAGTTATCAAGGAAATAGTTATTATTACAAGAAGCTTCCATGATAGGATATAAATCGCGTCCATGGGCATGAACACAAGGTTCAAGGTCGACTCCCACTTCCTCAATGCATAATCTTTCATTCACCTCTCGCGCTCAATGAAGTTGTAGTTTTGAAATTTTATCTGGCAAAATACCAGAAGAGTACGACTCGTGAAAACTTTCGAGTTCACACCTATTAAGGAAGGCATAGGTTCAACCCATTGGGGCATCTTAGAATCATATACCAAATCTTCAGAAGTAATTAACTCAAGCTCAAAGGCAGAGCATGGTTGAGAAAGCAGAGGATACAATTTACCAAAGGCATTATGTATCAGAGGAAAGGCTCACAAGGTTATTGAATATGAAGGGCGTTGTCAGATAAAATCCAACAAAGGATCTGGTGGTCCACAAGGGATCTGACGTGAGCATCGGTACTCAACTAGAGGAAGAAGATTGCAAGGAGATCAGATTATAGAAACAACTGACTAACTCAATTGTCAAATGCAAAGGAATTATGATTTCCAAATCAAGGGATCAGAAGCAATGCTCTGAGTAGGGATGGATAAGTTGAATAGCCTTAGGGTACAATCAATGACAATTGGATTGGTCGAGAACCAATTCCAGTTAAAAGAATGGAAGCTTAGCCGGAGAAGTAATTTATAAGGATCAATGATGATTGCGTGCATTCGCAAACATATTGAGTCAACAGACTCAAAATGATAATGACAAGGAATGTCATTAAGACTACGAGACTTATGGGATTAACTATAATGCGAGCAAACAAGAATTTCAAGAGCCAAAGGCTCCAGAGGATTTTCGGAAGATCGAATAGTATTTTGAAGAATTTTGTGAAACTCATGAACAACTGGGGATGAGCGGATACTTGACAAGTGCGGCGATTTATTTGAAGGGGTATTCATGTGGCAAAGAACTGCTAGGCAGTAGGCACGAAGTATTCTCGGAACAATAGAGAAAACTTCGGGTATCTTGTAATAACAAGAACAATGGGGAATGATCGTAAGAATGGCAAGTGTAAGTAGTTATCCATAAGGATTTATCGGTGGTCGGGAATAGCAAAAGTGATGGGCACAAAGTCTCGAGAGAATATCAAAGAGTATCTCCGAAATCTTCTGGTGCAGTCGGTGACCATCTGGACTGAAGGGGCTCTCCGGGAGAAAGTATTTTCGAGAACCTAAAGTTAGTTTTTAGTAAAAATCGTTTAACCCGAATAGAAGAGGGTTCAGAATCCCAGAGTAAAGGTCGAGGAATAAAAGATCCTAATACCTCCCGATGGCGACGTGGGCCCATGGGCCACACAGCCATGTTAGTAAAAGTTTTTCAACGACTAGACTCGACTTCGGCCAAGGAGTTGGAAAGGGGGATTCCTACAGGCAGTCGGCTCTGATACCAACTTGTGACACCCCCGATTCAATCGTACACTAATCATGCACGCAAATGTGTACGATCAAGATCAGGGACTCACGGGAAGATATCACAACACAACTCTACAAATAAAATAAGTCATACAAGCATCATAATACAAGCCAGGGGCCTCGAGGGCTCGAATACAAGTGCTCGATCATAGACGAGTCAGCGGAAGCAACAATATCTGAGTACAGACTTAAGTTAAACAAGTTTGCCTTAAGAAGGCTAGCACAAACTGGGATACAGATCGAAAGAGGCGCAGGCCTCCTGCCTGGGATCTTCCTAACTACTCCTGGTCGTCGTCAGCGGCCTGCACGTAGTAGTAGGCACCTCCGGTGTAGTAGGGGTCATCGTCGTCGGTGGCGTCTGGCTCCAGGGCTCCAGCATCTGGTTGCGACAACCAGGTAGAAGGGAAAGGGGAAAAGAGGGAGAAAAGCAACCGTGAGTACTCATCCAAAGTACTCGCAAGCAAGGAGCTACACTACATATGCATGGGTATATGTGTAAAGGGCCATATCGGTGGACTGAACTGCAGAATGCCAGAATAAGAGGGGGATAGCTAATCCTGTCGAAGACTACGCTTCTGGCAGCCTTCGTCTTGCAGCATGTAGAAGAGAGTATATTGAAGTCCCCCAAGTAGCATCTCCAAGTAGCATCTCCAAGTAGCATCTCGAGTAGCATCGCAGTAGCATAATCCTACCCGGCGATCCTCCCCTCGTCGCCCTGTGGAAAAGCGATCACCGGGTTGTCTGTGGAACTTGGAAGGGTGTGTTTTATTAAGTATCCGGTTCTAGTTGTCATAAGGTCAAGGTACAACTCCAAGTCGTCATGTTACCGAAGATCACGGCTATTCGAATAGATTAACTTCCCTGCAGGGGTGCACCACATAGCCCAACACGCTCGATCCCATTTGGCCGGACACACTTTCCTGGGTCATGCCCGGCCTCGGAAGATCAACACGTCGCAGCCCCACCTAGGCAAAACAGAGAGGCCAGCACGCCAGTCTAAACCTAAGCGCACAGGGGTCTGGGCCCATCGCCCATAGCACACCTGCACGTTGCGAGGGCGGCCGGAAGCAGAACTAGCCCCCTTAATACAAGAGCAGGCTTACGTTCCAATCCGGGGCGCGCCGCTCCGTCGCTGACGTCTGAAGTGCTTCGGCTGATACCATGACGCCGGGATACCCATAACTACTCTCGCGTAGATGGTTAGTGCGTATAGGCCAGTAGCCAGACTCAGATCAAATACCAAGATCTCGTTAAGCGTGTTAAGTATCTGCGAATGCCGAACAAGGCCAGGCCCACCTGTCTCCTAGGTGGTCTCAACCTGCCCTGTCGCTCTGCCACAAAGTAACAGTCGGGGGCCGTCGGGAACTCAGGCCCACCTCTACCTGGATGGAGCCACCTGCCCCTTCAGCCCCCATCTCCAAACAGTATCACCAGTAATGTAACAGTGTAAAATATATAGTATATGCCCGTGATCACCTCCCGAAGTGATCACAGCCCAGTAGTATAGCATGGCAGACGGACAAGAGTGTAGGGTCACTGATGGAACACTAGCATCCTATACTAAGCATTTAGGATTGCGGGTAAGGTATCAATGACTGTAGCAGCAATGACAGGCTATGCATCAGAATAGGATTAACGGAAAGCAGTAACATGCTACACTACTCTAATGCAAGAAGTATAGAGAAGAGTAGGCGATATCTGGTGATCAAAGGGGGGGGCTTGCCTGGTTGCTCTGGCAAGAGAGAGGGGTCGTCAACTCCGTAGTCGAACTGGTCAGCAGCAGCGTCGGTCTCATAGTCTACCAGAGAGAAGAGGGGGAAGAAATAATGAATACAGAGCAAACAAAGCACCACAAAATATATCAAGGCAATACGCGGTGTTCGGTGTGCCCTAAGGCGGTAGTAGGTGATACCGGTGAAGGGGGGAAAACCCCCGGGAAAGTATTCCCGGTGTTTCATGTTTTCGGGCAGAGGAGCCGGAGGGGGAAAGTTGCAGGTTCGATAGGTTAGGGGTGTGTGGCGGACGAACGGACCGCGCATCCGGACTCGTCTCGTCGTTCTGAGCAACTTTCATGTAGAAAGTATTTTCATCCGAATTACGGATTAAAAGATATGATTTTCTAAAGATTTAAATCATTTTCTGATTTTAATTATTTATTTAAACCCAACATTATCCATAACAGTGAATGATGATGCAGGCATGACATCAGAGTGATGTCAGCGGGTCAACTGGTCGGTTGACTAGTCAAACAGACAGGTGGGTCCAGTGGGACCCACATGTCATTGTCTGATAACTAATTAACCAGGTTAATTAGTTTAGTTAACAGATTAGTTATGTTAATTAACAATAGTTAATTAGTTTAATTAGTTACTAGGTTAATTAAACAGAATTAATTTAATTAATTAATTAATAATTTTATTTATTATTATTTTTATTCTTTTTTTTATAAAATCGTTCTTGGGGGGGTTTGGGGCCCCGGCTGTCATTGGCCCCAAGGGCCTAAGCGGGCGCAAGGGCACGGGTAACGGGCTCCAGGACTCAGCGGGTGCGGGCGTTGCCCCAGGCGTGGCGTTGCCCGAATGCAGGACACGCCGGGGCGAGGCCGCAGGCTGCCGGCGACAGCGGAGCGGGCGTGACCGGTGCCGGGCCGTGGTGGGCACGTGCAAGAGCAAGGCGAGGCGAGGGCATCACGGCGTGGCCAGGGCCGGACGGGCACGGCGTCGGACGGGCCCAGCGCCGGGAGCGCGGGCGCGTCACGCGTGCGAAAAGGCAACTTGGGGAGGGCGAGGACGCGCGCCGAGGCCAGGGACGGATGCGGCGAGCGGCGGGGACTGCAGAAGCAGAGAGGGAGGAGGGGAGACGGCGGCTCACAGGGGAACGCAGGGAACGAGGCAGCGAGGCGCGAGGAGGGCGACGGGGACGACGACGTCGGAGAGGAGGCAGGCCGTCGAGGGAGGAATACGGGGCCAGTCCAGCGACGGGGTCGGGGAGGTGGCGATCCGGGTGGCGCTGGCGTCGGGGTCGTGGCGGCAGTGTTGCCGGCGAGGGGCAAGCGGCGCCGTTCGGGGGAGTTGCGGGCATCGGCGTCGACCCGGTCGATCCGACGATGGAGGTCGACGGGGGGGATGGGGAAGCAGCTACGCGGCTCCGGCGAGTGGACCTCCAGGCGGCGGCAGTTGGTGTCGAAGGGGGCTCGAGAACGCGATCCAGATCTGATCGAGAGGGAGGGAGAACGACGTGCGGAGTGGGGGATGTGTGCAGTCGGGTTAGGGTTTGACCGTGGTTGGGGGGTTATGGGGGAGTGGGGGTGGCCGGTGCCCGATTGGGCCTTTGCCCAGTTGGGCCGGCCAGCTGGGCCATCTGGCCCAGCGAGGGGGGGGTTCCTTTTCCTCTCTTCGGTTTCTTTTACTTTTTATTTATTTTTCTGATTTTGTTTTCTTTTAGTTTCCTTTTCTGTTCATTTTAGTTTCTGATATTTTTAGTTTCTTTAAAGTACTAAGTTAGCACCTAAATTAGTATCATCAAAATAGGCCACTTCCAAACCTAGTTTGGACCCAAAATAAATTAGTTTTAGGGCATTTAAACACTTTGAAAAAGGTTGGTTCCACCACCAAAACTAGTTAGGGATTATTTGCCACATGACGAACATTTTAGTTTCAATATTTGAAAACTTTTATTGTTTGCTTGATTTTGAATTTGAATATGAATCGGTTTTAAACTAACGCGAGTTTATCGACAGTAACCGAGGTGACATGGCATCATTAGCAGAGGTTCACTGTAGCTTAATTACCCGGGCGTCACAGGTGCCCCCTTCGGTAGGTTTTGGCTCTAGAAATTCTCTTTTATTATATGAAAATTTCTCGCAATGATTCGTTCCATTCCGAGAACTTTTATTTCTGCACAGAAACAACACCATGGTAGTTCTGCTGAAAACAGTGTCAGTCCGGGGTTAGTTTCATTCAAATGATGCAAATTAGAGTCCAAAACAAGAGGAAAAGCACTAGGAAAAGTTGATACATTGGAGAGGTATCAGTTGCCTGTAGGTACACATGTCAGTGGCACTGATCCATGATTCCACTTGGAGGAACAACTCGCCTCTGCCGTCACTGACTTTGGGCGGGCTCTTGCCAAGATGAAGTGCCCCAATAACTACCTCTCAGGACTTACCAAGTCTGTACTCACCAGTTCAATCTTACCAATACTAGTTGCGATTAATGGCTATGTTCTATACGGTCGATGTATTAAGCATGTTCTAGTAAAAATGCCTAACACGTTTTTGCTACTTTCCCTACCTTTTTATAGACATCTGGTCCATTCTCTGCTCTAGCAGCACCTGCCTTGTGATGTTTAACTATGCCCATTGCATTTTTATCATTACCGGTTTCAATGTCTTTTAAGCCTGTTGCAATTAACAGTTGAATCCATTTTTAAACAGTTGTATTTCAATGGCTACAAACTTACAAAACATGACTTAGGATGTTGTTAACCCTGTTGCAATTAACAGTTGTAACAATTTTTTAATTTGTCCATTTGCTACCATGCAACTCTCCGCAATAAAGATATACTAGAGATGCTACCCATTTGCTATTTTTGGTGGATGCTAACCCTGTTCTACTTAACATGCTTGTCCATGTACTTACGCGGGGTCATAACGGCCGATGATGTTGTTTGCCGTCGAGGTTAGCTGCATCCCATGCCTTACAGTATTTCACATCATTTGTGCAATTGCAGTTTAACTTCTACCATTTACTGGTTGCCTATAGGTACACATGTCAGTGGCACTGATCCACACTTCGACCCGGAGGAACGGTTCGCCTCCGCCGCCGCTGACTTTGGGTGGGCTCTAGCCAAGATGAAGTGCCCGAGCAACTACCTCTCAGGACTTATGTACTCACCAGTTCAATCTTAATTACCAATACCAATTGCAATTAATGGCTATGTTTTGTACGGTCGATGTATTAAGCACGTTGTAGTAAAACTGCCTAACATGCTTTAGCTATTTTCCCTATCTTTTTGTAGACAACTAGGCCATTATCTGCTCTGGTAGCACCTGCCCTGTGATGTTTAACTCTGCCAATTGCATTTTTATCAGTACCGGTTTCAATGGCCATAAAGCCTGTTGCAATTAACAGTTGTATCCATTTTTAAAGAGTTGTATTTCAATGGATACAAACTAACAAAACATGAATTAGGATGTTGTTAAGCCTGTTGCAATTAACAGTTGTATCCATTTTTTAATCCGTCCCTTCGCTACCATGCTACTCTTTCGCAACGAAGATGTCACTACAGATGCTGTCATTTTATTACCATTTGCTATTTTTGGTTGATATTAACCCTGTTGTAGTTAACATTGGCTTCCCATGTACTTA
The DNA here is from genome assembly GCF_002162155.2 of Triticum dicoccoides. NCBI lineage: Eukaryota > Viridiplantae > Streptophyta > Magnoliopsida > Poales > Poaceae > Triticum > Triticum dicoccoides. The sequence continues at coordinate 532,444,531 of NC_041392.1, forward strand.
CAAAGGGCTACAATGGGCAATGCTGTTGTTTACTGTCTAGGTTAGCTGCATTACATGTCTTATACACCATCTATTCCTAAATATAAGTATTTTTAGAGATTCCAATATAGACTACATAAGGAGCAAAATGAGTGAATCTAGATTCTAATCTAAACTATATCTATAATTCTATATACATCCGTATGTAGTTCATATTGAAATCTAAAAAAAATACTTGTACTTAGGTACATAGGTAGTTGTATTTTACATCATTTGTGCAATCTCAGTTTAGCTTCTAACATTTACTGGTTGCTTGTAGGTACATATATGAGCGGTACTAATCCATGCTTCGATCCCTTTTGCCTATGGGGCAATGAGATATTCATGAACAAGCGTCAAGTGAGGAAACTAAGAAAGATTGTTAGGAGAAAGAAATGGGTGATTGGAATTAAGCTCTTTATTTACACTTTGTCAAAGACAACAGTGAACTTTAGGATGGTAAGTAACATGTTGCCTTTTCCCCCTGCCCACAACAAGTTACTCTATAGACCTCAGTATCTGATATTTTTCTCTTTTTAGTGGTTTCTCGAGCTATTTATTGATGATTACCTTGCAAACTATATGACCTGAGTGGAGGCAACTAAGGTTAAAGTATATAATTAATGCTACCATGATAATGCTCTAGAAGTCTTCCTGAAGGCGGTGAAGGATAGGTGGGCAATCGTCACAAGGGGTTGGACAAAAGTGTTTCGTGCCTATGGCATGCAGGAAGGCACATTATGGGCATTCCGCTTCTTCAACACCGTTGGCGGTCAAAATGATTTACACTTGTCTCTTCACCTTTACCACCTTTAAATATTATCGTTCATCATAGTTAATTGATGCCTAATCATGTAATTATTGAGCATATTGTACGGCAATTTTATTTATGGATTCATTGTTGAACCATTGTGCTGAGAATTTGAATTGCACGTTTCATATTTCAAAATTTCCAATTCAAATAATAAATTACAGGCAAAAATAAAAAGAGAACAGACGGTCATGGAACTTTGCAAACGGTTCTAGCAGTAAAAACGCTTGTAATGGATAGCCCAATGCCACACAGTTTTCTACATCAAATCGTGTGTGATGTAGTTCATAAAAGCAAACAGTTAACCAAGACAGAGCGTGTGTGATAGTTACACCTTTCACACACGAGCGTATACATAAAACTGTGTGGGATGGACATACGAACAGAAACATTTTCCCTGGATTGACTGTGTGGGATGTACATAAGAACGGAAATGTATTCCCTGGATTGACTGTGTGTGATATACATATGAACGGAAATGTTTTTCTGGGATTCACCGTGTGGGATGTACATATGAATAGAAATGATTGGGTTTCGATGCCTTGCCCGATCTCACACGGCCCCAGCGTATGTCCTAGGAGGGCCTATCCTCGACGATTTCTGGGTCGTGTGGGAAGGACCCCCCTATCGCCCACACTCACTTGGCGACGGTTCCAAATGTCATCGCGGAAAGGGGTTAAAAACCGTTTGTATAGCACCGACACATACTAGTGCATGTCAAACTTGGTGCTAGTGTAGTTGTTTAATGGGGTAGCTGGGTGCTGAAGCTATATCATGTTGTATTATGATGTATTTCAATTATGAAATCATGCTTCCTTAATATGGAAATGAAATATATTATTTTCTTAATATGAAAGTCAATTATATTAATAAATTGATTATTAATAATAGGGCAATTAGCTTGCTAATTGGCTAATTAGCCTGCTAATTGGGTTTTCACATTGCAAACAGTTATTCATAAAACACCGTGGGCGATGACCTCAGGCAACGCACACAGCTTATGGGAATAAACCGTGTTGGATCAATGAACAATCACACATGACATTCTCTTGAAAATTGGTTGCGTTAGGCCACCTTGTGCAAACGTTTTCCACGTAAAAACTATGTGTGATAGACAGCCTTTGCCACACAGTTTCTTCTACGCACCGTGTGTGATGGATTCAATAACGCAAACGATAAAATTATTAATATCATGTGCAATGGCAGCACTATCACAACTGATTTATTAGGGAAAATTGTGTGTGCTGTACATGCGAAGGGAAACATTTTTCTTGGAGCGACTTTGTGGGATGTTCATACGAACGGAAACGTTTAGCGGTGACTAACTTTGTGGGATGTACTTCCGACCTGAAACGATTTCGCCTGTATAATTGTATTTTTTAGCATTATTGTACGTATAACCGTATTTGAGCGCTCGCCAGTCACACACGACCTCATTTTGCTCAGCGTGTGAGCCAGGAGGGCATATCCCCAACGGTTTCTGGGTCATGTGGGAAGGACCCCCTATCACCCACACTCACTTCATGGTTGCAAATGCCGTCGCGGAAAGGGGTTAAACACCGTTTGTATAGCACCTCGCTATACCAGTGATGGGAGGGAATACATAGTAAGTCCATTGGGGCATTTTATCTTGTGCCCAACAAATTTCATCAGGTCTCCAGCATTTTCTTCAGAGTCCAATGCTTTTCAGGTGGAGACCCGGTCCTGCAAAAGAAGTTAATTCTTCTTAACCACCCACATCTGAAGGGGTGGCTTAGAAGCAATGAGTCTCAGTGCAGCTTCTGATAATTTTGGCTTTGAGGCCCTAGCAAATAGTTTTGTGATAACCCACAAGTATAGGGGATCGCAATAGTTTTCGAGGGTAAAGTATTCAACCCAAATTCATATTCAACACGAGGGGAGCCAAAGAATATTTGAAGGTATTAGCAACTGAGTTGTCAATTCAACCACACCTGGAGATTAATTATCTGCAGCAAAGTGATCAGTAGCAAAGTAGTTTCATAGTTTTGATAGTAGTGAAACCAGCAATAGTAACAGTAACGGTAATAGAAGTAATTTTGTAGCAAGTGTAACAGTGATCATAGCAGTAGTAACTTAGCAGAAACAATATGGAAAAGTTCGTAGGCATTGGATCGGTGACTTGTTGGGTGATATTCATCATGTGACAGTTATAACCTAGGGCTATTCGGTACTAGCTGTAGTTCATCAATATAATGTAGGCATGTATTCTGTAAATAGTCATACATGCTTATGGAAAGAACTTGCATGACATCCTCTGTCCTACCCTCTCGTGGCAGCGGGGTCCATATTGGAAACTAAGGGATATTAAGGCCTCCATTTAATAGAGAACCGGAACAAAGCATTTACACACGGTGAATACATGAACTCCTCAAACTACGATAATCACCGGAAGAAGTCCCGGTTATTGTCACTACGGGGTTACCGGATCATAACACATAGTAGGTGACTATAACTTGCAAGATCGGATCTAGAACATCAATATAATGATGATAACATAAACGGTTCAGATCTGAAATCATGGCACCCAGGCCCAAAGTGACAAGCATTAAGCATGGCAAAGTCATAGCAACATCAATCTAAGAACATAGTGGATACTATGGATTAAGCCCTAACAAAACTAACTCGATTACATGATGAATCTCATCCAACTCCTCACCAACCAGCGAGCCTACGAAGGAATTATTCACTCCCGATGAGGATCATCATGGAATTGGCGATGGAGAAGGGTTGGTGATGAAGAAGAACGAAGATCCCCCTCTCCGGAGCCCCAAACAAACTCCAGATCTACCCTCCCGAGAAAGAATAGGGCTTGGCAGCGACTCTGTATCATGGACTGTGATAATTCTTTCTCCCTGATTTTTTCTCCGAAAATAGGAATTTATAGCGTTGGTTTCAGGGTCAGCGGGGCCACCAGGTGGGGACAACCCACCTGGGCGTGCCAGGAGAGGGGGGCACGCCCTAGTGGGTTGTGCTCACCCAGGTGCCCCTCTCCAGCAGGTCTTGGCTCCACAAATTCTTATTATTGATATAAAAAATCCTCGCAAAGTTTCGTTCCATTCCAAGAACTTTTATTTCTGCACAAAGACAACGCCATGGTAGTACTTCTGAAAACAGTGTCAGTCCGTGGTTAGTTTCATTCAAATCATGCAAATTAGAGTCCAAAACAAGAGGAGAAGCGTTAGGAAAAGTAGATATGTTGGAGATGTATCAACTCCCCCAAGCTTAAACCTTTGCTTGTCCTCAAGCAATTCAGTTGATAAACTGAAAGTCAAAAATAAAAACTTTTAGAAACTCTTTTGCTCTTCTTTGCATAAATAACAACACCCAGGTTTTCAGCCAACATTACAACTAACCATGTCGACAATAGCTCTTAAAGATTATAATGACTCATATCAATGACATAATCACCTAGCGAGCAATAATAAGGTATCTCAAACGGCAACACATTAGCAAAACAACCATGATATAATGTGACAATAGTGGTATCTCGCTAGCCCTTTCTGAGACCGCAAAACATAAATGCAGGGCACCTCCAAATTTCATGCAACGACTAAACATTGTAATTCATGGTAGAAAAGATCCAGTCATGATGCACCCAACATTAGCTACACACAATGCATAAATTATGACAACTGTGCTCTTCTCAGTTTCTGCCGCTTGTTTTAGAAGGTGGTGACACAACATAAAAGTAAATAGATAGTCCCTTCGTAGAGGGAAGGAGTGATTTGCAGAGGTGCCAGAGCTCAAGTTTTTAAAACAGAGATAAATGATATTTTGAAACATGCACCCTTCACATTTACTTCACGACTATCAGTTATCAATATCTCCCATGCTAAACAGGCTAGTGGCGGTTCCCAAGCGATAAAAGTAAAGCTTTACTCCCCCTCCACCAGCAATCACATTCCACGGCTTGTCCGAAACAACGGGTGCAGTCCAAACCAACAACAGTATCGATGGAGTTTTGTTTAATTATTTGCATTTTTTAAGTTCGGGACTAGGAATCCCTATTATCGCCCTTTTCTCGTGCGATGGTGAGTGAATAAACACTCGACCTGGGAATAACCCGCTTAGAATGGAAGATACTGACCACCTCCTGTCGTTCCATGAATAATCTAGGCACACAAAAAGGATAATTTTTAGAAGTTTTTTAGAGGTGGCACATGCAAATTTACTTAAGACGCCAGGGTAATACCGCATATAGGTAGATATGGTGGACTCATCTGGAATAACTTTGGGGTCAAGGTTTTTGAGGTACAAGCAGAATCCCCACTTAGTACAGGCGAAGGATAGCAATTTAGATTGAGAAGTGGCCAACTACAGAGCAACAACTATCATAACCATGCATTATGCATAAGTAACATTGGACACTAGCATGAGTAGGATATGAACACCATGAACATAAATATTATAGAGGCTATGTTGGTTTTGATTCAACTACATGCATGAACATGTACCAAGTCAAGCCACTCGAACATTCAGAGGAGGATACCATATCATCATACTACATCACAATCATTTTAACGCTATGTTGATATCCAAAATAAATCATTATCAACTCCCAGCTACTTATGCATGGCATGAGAAACTATCTTATATTTACTAATCGGAAGCACCATCCGAGCCTCCGTGTTAATTGGTAAAAATTGTTTACAAATAACTGTTAGATCTTAATTTTGCATCTAGGATTTAAGAGAATTTTTTTAGGGAAGGATTTAAGAGATATGGTTTCCTCATGTTGTGTGTGAATTTATAACGGAGATCCAACCAGCCCAAGAGTCCATGTGAGTACGCTGAGATGGAAACGTGAAAACCAAAAGCACATAGTCAACTAAATAATGTTTTCCTTCTATGTCTAGGATTAAAGAGATAGGTTCCCTCATGTTTAGCAGTACATAGATTTACAAGGGAGATCCAATCGGCCCAAGAGTCCATGCAAGCTACTCCAGGAAGGAAACATGGAAACAAAAATCACCTAGCAAACTAAATATATTTTTCATAGAAACATACCGATGAAGTTATTCATGCAGGCATGGTGCATGTAACAATATAGGCATCACTGCAGCTTAAAAACAAATTAGTGCAGGCATGACATAGCTAGCCATATACGTATCATGGCAAATAAAAAAATCATGGAAGAACGTGATTCACCAAACTAGCTGAAAATATGCATGCTGCAAAACAAATTGATGAATCAACGTTGCTCGTCTAGCTAGCTGAAAATCTATGTAAAGTGTAATTGGTACACCTACGTATAGATACGTGGACAATTTTTCTAATTCAGAAATCATTATGCACCCAACCGAAATGTATATATGGTTGTACTACACCAGTTCAATCCAAAAATCACACTTAATTAGAGATATACTCCCAAATTTGTATGTGACAACATACGTAGTATTTTCTAAAAATAAAAAGAAATTAATGCTTGAAAAATTTAGGATACGGGCTAGCGTTTATCGCCTAAAATAATGCATTGTCATTGCTTCTCTCGATGACTCAGTTTGGATGTCAGAAGGTTCAAATTTCACTAGTGTACAAACTGAAGATAAAAAAAGATAGGCGTCCATCAATTTAGTGGGATTTTCACACAGTAGAAGTGTGAGCTTCTAGAGAATTACATGGCAACTTCAAAATAGTCAAGAAAATTTCTAAATTGTCATTGCAAACATGTTTAATCATAATGGGCTGAAGCATGGATACTAGGTTAAACATATTACACAGACAGAGCATGTCGAGTTCATACCAGTTTCTCTCTGCCATGGCCAGTTCATCAAATGTCGTCATTATTGCCTTTCACTTGCACAACCAAATGATATGAAAATAACAATAGTGCAAGAGTGCCATGTTCTAAGCTGGAATCTACAAACATTTTATTCAACAGGAGAAGACAAGGTAAAATGGGCTCTTTATTAGTTCAACAATTATTCATATGAGAGCCACTCAACATTTTCATCGTGGTCTTATCCTTGGTACAACTCGAATAAAACAAAAAGAAATTAAGAGAAACACACTGAAATATTTTTGGAGTTTTTGGTTTTCTTGAACAAGCAAATAAATGGGAAAAGCAAAAACAAGAAAAACTATTTACACGGGAAAGCTCCCAACAAGCAAAAGAAGAACAAGGAAATCTTTTTGGGTTTTCTTTTTAATATTACTACTAAGCAAGCATAGAAAGTAAATTAACTATAACTATTTTTTTGGTTTTTTCTAAAGTTTTTCAAACACACAAGAAGAAGGAAAGAAAATAAATCTAAGCATGGATAATACAATGAAAAAGTGTGGACACCGACAAATGGAATAAGTGAACATGAATGTAAAGTCGGTGGAAACACTTATGCCCCCAAGCTTAGCCTTTTGGCCTAACTTGGTAGTCGATCAGTAGCCTAGAGGGTAGTAGTCGGTGTGGTAGCTCACGGAGGCTCTTGGTGCGGATGCCTCGGCCCGCCGTGCTGCCTCTACTACAACTTTGTGAGCTCGGTCCTGCCTCTCAAGAACAAAATATCTTCCCTTGCTGTGATAATCAAAAAGAGTAGGCGCATGCAAATATGTTTGCACGGGAGATGTTTGGTTAAACAAAAGATTATAAGTGAAGTTATCAGCCTTTCCTTTGAGAATCTTATGGACTTTTAAGGTGTTAAAATCTAAATACTACGTGGGTAGAATAGGATCAAAGGGCATTGGTGAAGCACCCAGCCCTTGTGCTAAACGTGTGGCATAAATTCCACCATAGAACCAGCCGCTGTTATCGTTGTGTTGAAGTCTGTGTGCAATGATGGATGCAAGATTATAATCCCTTTCACCGGTGAGAGCAGTACGTATGAGGCTCAAGTATGGAGCACAAAGCGTGCTACAGTCTTGCTTGCTTACTATGCATTTCCCGTTAAATAACGCAAAGTACTAAATTACGGGAAAATGAATGCTCTTTATTCCACCTTGAGTCACTCCCTCGTTTCACCATAACAAAGGCTCGTCAAGAATTTTTCAAACTCAGCCTTTGGTGGTTCGCCAAACGAACCCCAAAATGGAAGCTTGCAGTGATAAGCAAAATTCTCTAGTGATACGGTAAATGGACTATCATAAAGCATAAACGACACCCTAGAATCACATGGAAAATATTTAAATCCTTTGACAAATGATTCAGTGAGAAGTTGGTGTTGTTCACACTTATCTGAAAGGTAGGGACCAAGACCAGCATTGTGAACATATTGCTCAAATTCCTCCTTAATGTGCACACGCACCATATACTCATCGCAAGGCCATAAGCATGTTTTGGTGGCGGCATCTCACGTGGAACTTTCACTTGGTTCAACATAAGACCAGCGAGCAGAACTGTCACTAGAAGATGCCCCCAAGGATCGTCTCCTCAAAGAACTCCATCCAAATAAGTTCATCATGACCGCGTACAATTATCTGAAAATAAAAATTTTGGGGTGACAAAAATTTGTCAACAAAACTTTACAAAATTCATAGCAACTACTCATAGGGATACATAGAAGCCATATCAAGCATTCAAACTACTTAGAACACTAAGAATTTAACATGCAAGCACATCTACAGTAGCACCAAGAGTAGCTAATTATTAAAAATATAAACCACTAAAGCAAAAACTAATTGTCCAAACGGTTGAGTCACATACCAAGAAACAATCCCCCGAAACAGTTTCGGAAACGGAGCTCTGAGCAAAGAGATCGAAATCCATGGGTTTGAGCTCAAGAACACGGGATATAGAGCAATGGAGATTTTTTTCCGGAGGTAAGTGATGATGTGGGATGAAGAGGTAAGTGAGGGGGCCATGTGGGGGCCACAACCCACTAGGGTGCGCCTGGGGGTCCTGGCGCGCCCAGGTGGGTTGTGCCCACCTGGTGCACCTCCCTCTGTTTTTTATTGGACCAAAAATTCAGAAATATTCAGAAAAAATCGTGTAAAAATTTTAGGGCATTCTAAGAACTTTTATTTTTGGGTCCTTTTTATTGCACGGGAAATTCAGAAAACAGACAAAACATGGCATTTTATTTTATTTAACTAATAAAACAGAAAACAAAAGGTAAGAACAGAAGGTAGTGCTTACTAAATTCATCAACTTCATACCGCTCAGAAATGATCCATTAATAAGGTTGATCAAGTCTTATTAACCACCACTTTCGATTAGCATGAAACCAAAGAACTTACGTAAATCACTAAGTTACCTCAATGGGGATATGAATGTCCCCTACAATAAGCATTTCATATTTCTTTTTGACAGTAGGTAGAGGTATTTGAAAACTTCCAATAGTGATTGTCGGAGATTTTTCAATAACATTAATACCATTCACTCGGAATTGTTTCTTTGGAAAGGGCACCATATGCTCACTACCATTAATATGAAAGTGACCTTTCTTTTATTGCAATAAATAACAGCCCCTGCAGTATTCAAGAGGGTCTACCAAGGATAATCGACAGGTTGTCATCCTCGGGCATCTCAAGTATAACAAAGTCAGTCAAAATAGTAACATTAGCAACAACAATGGGCACAGCCTCACAGATACCGATATGTATGGCAGTTGATTTGTCAGCCATTTGCAAAGATATTTAAGTAGGTTTGAGTTTATTCAAGTCAAGTCTTTTATATAAAGAGAAAGGCATAACACCAACACCAGCTCCTAAATCACACAAAGCAGTTTTCACATAATTCTTTGTGATTGAGCAAGGTATAATTGGTATTCCCGGATCTCCATGTTTTTAGGTACTCCATCTTTAAAAGTGTAATTAGCAAGCATAGTGGAGATTTCAGCTTCCGGTATTTTTCTCTTATTTGTGATGATGTCTTTCATATACTTTGCATATGGAGGCATTTTTAGGATATCAGTCAAGCGAGTACGCAAAAAGACTGGCTTCAGCATTTCAGCAAAGCATTCAAATTCTTCATCATCATTCTTTTTAGTTGACTTAGGTGGAAAGGGCATAGGTTTTTGAACCCACGGTTCTATTTCTTTACTGTGTTTCCTAGCCACAAAGTCTCTTTTATCATATCTTTTATTTTTAGGTTGTCGATTATCAAGATCAACAGGTGGTTCTATCTCAACATCATTTTCTGGTTCTTTATCATTGGTTGGTTGAGAGTCTTCATGAACCTCATCATTATCTTTTTCATTATCACTAGGTGAGTGTTCATTACCAGACTGAGTTTCAGCATCGGAGATAGAAGCTTCATTATCATTATCGGGAGGTTTTTCTATTTCAGGTTCACTGGGAGCATGTAGAGTCCTCTCATTCTTCTTTTTCTTTTTCTTTTTAGAAGGTCTGGGTGCACTAGTGTTACCTCTTTGTGAATCTTGTTCAATTCTTTTTGGGTGTCCCTCGGGATAAAGTGGTTCCTGAGTCATTTTACCTCCTCTAGTTGTAACTCTAACCGCAAAGTCATGCATATTATTATTCATTTCATCAAGCAATTCTCTCTAATATTTAGCAACTTGTTCTAACTGAGTTTGAACCAGAGAAGCATGTTTTCCAACACCTCTAACAACATTTGATATCCTAAATAACAAGTCACTCAAGCGAGCAATCATATCAAAATTGTATTTCAATTGTTTCATAACATATGCATTGAAGTGATCTTGTTTTCTAATATAGTTTTCAAACTCATAAAGGCATTGACTAGGATGCATATTGTGAGGATTATCATTATCATTGAATTTCATAAGAGAATTTACCTCTACCACCTTAGGTAGTGGTGGTGTATTAAGCACATGTATTTCTTCAATAGGAGGTAAAATTTTAACATCCGCAGCTTTAATACCTTTTCCTTCATAGATTTCTTTGCCTCTGGCATATCTTCAGGACTGAGATATAATATACCCCTCTTCTTTGGAGTGGGTTTAAGCAGTGGTTTGGGAATGGGACAATTACATTTGAGCCCCTAGTTGTGTCACACCCGTGTGTTTTGCCCCTAAATTCAAAAAACCTTCATTTCTATCCAAGCTCGTTTAATCCTCTTATGTTTTTGCCCTTTGGCCGTTTGACTGCAACTTTGAAAACTTCATAACGAATTAATACTAACTCAGAAAAATGCAAATAAGATATCAAAATGATCGGAAAAACATCACCTATATGTGCATGCCATTTGCATTCATGACAAAAGTACTGAAAAGTCCCTATCCCAGTTTGAGCTCATATGATGTCTTTTGTCATGAATGCCCTTTTTGTTATGAATGCAAATGACATGCACATATAGGTGATGTTTTTCCGAACATTTTGATATCTTATATGCATTTTTCTGAGTTAGTATGAATTTGTTATGAAGTTTTCAAAGTTACGGTCAAATGGTCAAAGGGCAAAAACATAAGAAGAGCAAACGAGCTCGGGTAGAAACGAGGGTTTTTTGAATTTAGGGGCAAAACACACGGGTGTGACACAACTAGGGGCTCAAATGTAATTGTCCCTTTAGGAATAGTCCAATCATCATAATTTTTCAATATGCTATTCAATAATTCCTCAGCTTGTCCAAAAGTTCATTCCCTAAAAACACAACCAACACAACTATATAGGAAGTCCCTAGAAGCATCGGTGAGTCCATTGTAGAAGATATCAAGTATTTCATTTTTTTCTTAAGAGGATGATCAGGCAGAGCATTAAGTAATTGGCAAAGCCTCCCCCAAGCTTGTGGGAGACTCTCTTCTTTAATTTGAGCAAAGTTAAATATTTTCTGTAAGGCGGCTTGTTTCTTATGAGCAGGAAAATATTTTTCAGAGAAGTAGTAAATCATATCCTGGGGACTACGCACACAACCAGGAGCAAGATTATTGTATGAAGCTTTAGAATCACCCTTCAATGAGAAAGGAAATAATTTGAGAATAAGGTAGTAGTGGGTTTTTGTTGGTAATATGCCCTAGAGCAATAATAAAATGGTTATTATTGTATTTCCTTGTTCATGATAATTGTCTATTGTTCATGCTATAATTGTATTAACCAGAAACCGTAATACATGTGTGAATACATAGAAAACAACATGTCCCTAGTAAGCCTCTAGTTGACTAGCTCATTGATCAATAGATGGTCATGGTTTCCTGACCATGGACATTGGATGTCATTGATAACGGGATCACATCATTAGGAGAATGATGTGATGGACAAGACCCAATCCTAACCCTAGAACAAGATCGTATAGTTCGTATGCTAAAGCTTTTCTAATGTCAAGCATCATTTCTTTAGACCATGAGATTGTGCAACTCCCGGATATCGTAGGAATGCTTTGGGTGTACCAAACGTCACAACGTAACTGGGTGGCTATAAAGGTGCACTACGGGTATCTCCGAAAGTGTCTGTTGGGTTGGCATGAATCGAGACTGGGATTTGTCACTCCGTGTAATGGAGAGGTATCTCTGGGCCCACTCGGTAGGACATCATCATAATGTGCACAATGTGACCAAGGAGTTGATCACGGGATGATGTATTACGGAACGAGTAAAGAGACTTGCCGGTAACGAGATTGAATAGGGTATCGGGATACCGACAATCGAATCTCACGCAAGTATCATACCGATAGACAAAGGGAATTGTATACGGGATTGATTGAATCCTTGACATCGTGGTTCATCCGATGAGATCATTGTGGAACATGTGGGAGCCAACATGGGTATCCAGATCCCGTTGTTGGTTATTGGCCGGAGAGTTGTCTCGGTCATGTCTACATGGTTCCCGAACCCGTAGGGTCTACACACTTAAGGTTCGATAACGCTAGGGAAAGTATGTACATGGTTACCGAATGTTGTTCGGAGTCCCGGATGAGATCCCGGACATCACGAGGAGTTCCGAAATGGTCCGGAGGTAACGATTTACATATGGGAAGTCCTCTTTCGGTCACTGGAAAAGTTTCGGGTGTTATCGGTAACGTATTGGGACCACCGGGAGGGTCCTGGGGGTCCACCAGGTGGGGCCACCAGCCCAGAAGGCTGCGTGGGCCAAGTGTGGGAGGGGACCAGCCCCAGGCAGGCTGGTGTGCCCTCCACCAAGGCCCAAGGCGCAGGGAGAGTGGGAGGGGGCAAACCCTAGGTCCAGATGGGCCTTAAGGCCCACCCTAGGGCGCTCCCCCTCTCCCTCTCCCCTGTTGCCGCCACCCTAGATGGGATCTAGGGCTGCCGCCCCCCTTGGGGAGGGAACCCTAGAGGGGGCGCAGCCCCTCCCCTCCCCCTATATATACTTGAGGTATGGGGCTGCCCAACACATGTGATTTGATCTCTCTCTTGGCGCAGCCCTACCCCTCTCCCTCCTCGTCTCTCGTAGTGCTTGGCGAAGCCCTGCTGGAGTACCGCGCTCCTCCACCATCACCACGCCATTGTGCTGCTGCTGGATGGAGTCTTCCCCAACCTCTCCCTCTCTCCTAGCTGGATCAATGCGTGGGAGACGTCACCGGGCTGTACGTGTGTTGAACGCGGAGGCGCTGTTGTTCGACGCTTAGATCGGATCGACCGCGATCTGAATCGCTGCATGTACGACTCCACCAACCGCGTTCTTATAACGCTTCCGCATTGCGATCTTCAAGGGTATGAAGATGCACTCCTCTCTCTCATTGCTAGTCTCTCCATAGATTGATCTTGGTGACACGTAGGAATTTTTTTGAATTTTTGCTACGATCCCCAACAGTGGCATCATGAGCTAGGTCTATGCGTAGATTCTATGCACGAGTAGAACACAAAGTAGTTGTGGGCGATGATTTGTTTAATTTTCTTACCGTTACTAGTCTTATCTTGATTCGGCGGCATCATGGGATGAAGCGGCCCGGACCGACCTTACACGTACACTTACGTGAGACTGGTTCCATCGACTGACATGCACTAGTTGCATATGGTAGCTAGCGGGTGTCTGTCTCTCGCACTTTAGTCGGATCGGATTCGATGAAAAGGGTCCTTATGAAGGGTAAATAGAAATTGGCATATCACTTTGTGGTTTTGGCGTAGGTAAGAAACGTTCTTGCTATAAACCTATAGCAGCCACGTAAAAACTTGCAACAACAATTAGAGGACGTCTAACTTGTTTTTGCAGGGTATGCTATGTGATGTGATATGGCCAAAAGGATGTGATGAATGATATATGTGATGTATGAGATTGATCATGTTCTTGTAATAGGAATCACGACTTGCATGTCGATGAGTATGACAACCGGCAGGAGCCATAGGAGTTGTCTTAATTTATTTATGACCTGCGTGTCAACATAAACGTCATGTAATTACTTTACTTTATTGCTAACCGTTAGCCATAGTAGTAGAAGTAATAGTTGGAGAGACAACTTCATGAAGACACGATGATGGAGATCATGATGATGGAGGTCATGGTGTCATGCCGGTGACAATGATGATCATGGCGCCCCGAAGATGGAGATCAAAAGGAGCAAAATGATATTGGCCATATCATGTCACTATTTGATTTGCATGTGATGTTTGTCATGTTTACATCTTATTTGCTTAGAACGACGGTAGCATAAATAAGATGATCCCTCATTAAAATATCAAGAATTGTGTTCCCCCTAACTGTGCACAGTTGCTAAGGTCTGTTGTTCCGAAGCACCACGTGATGATCGGGTGTGATAGGTTCTAACGTTCGCATACAACGGGTGTAAGCCAGATTTACACACGCAATACACTTAGGTTAACTTTACGAGCCTAGCATGTACAGACATGGCCTCGGAACACGGAAGACCGAAAGGTCAAACATGAGTCATATAGTGGATACGATCAACATGAAGATGTTCGCCGATGATGACTAGTCCGTCTCACATGATGATCGGACATGGCCTAGTTGACTCGGATCATGTATCACTTAGATGACTCGAGGGATGTCTATCTAAGTGGGAGTTCATTAAATAATTTGATTAGATGAACTTAATTATCATGAACATAGTCAAAAGGTCTTTGCAAATTATGTCGTAGCTTGCGCTATAGTTATACTGTTTTAGATATGTTCCTAGAGAAAATTTAGTTGAGAGTTGACAGTAGCAACTATGCGGTCTGGGTCCGTAAACTGAGGATTGTCCTCATTGCTGCATAGAAGGATTATGTCATTAATGCACCGCTCAGTGTGCTGATCCTCGAGCGTCGTCTGTATATGTTGGGAAATGTCTGACATACACGTTTTGATGACTACATGATAGTTCAGTGCGTAATGCTAACGGTTTAGAATTATGACACCAAAGACGGTTTTTTGAAACGTCGCAGAACATATCAGATGTTCCAAAGACTGAAATTGGGATTTCAGACTAGTGCCCACGTCAAGAGGTATGAGACCTCTGACAAGTTTCTTAAGCCTGCAAACTAAGGGAGAAAAGTTCAATCGTTGAGCATGTGCTCAGATTGTCTGAGTACTAGAATCACTTGAATCGAGTGGGAGTTAATCTTCCAGATGAGATAGTGATGGTTCTCCATAGTCACTGCCACCAAGCTATTGGAGCTTCGTGATGAACTATAACATATCAGGGATAGACATGATGATCCTTGAGCAACTCGCGATGTTTGACACCGCGAAAGTAGAAATCAAGTAGGAGCATCAATTGTTGATGGTTAAACCACTAGTTTCAAGAAGGGCAAGGGAAAGAAGGGATACTTCATGAGACGGCAAATCAGTTGCTGCTCTAGTGAAGAAACCCAAGGTTGAACCGAACCCGAGACTAAGTGCTTTTATAATGAGGGGAACGGTCACTGAAGCAGAACTACCCTAGATACTTGGTAGATGAGAAGGCTGGCAAGGTCGACAGAAGTATTTTGGATATACATTATATTAATGTGTACTTTACTAGTACTCCTTGTAGCACCAGGGTATTAAAATACCGGTTCAGTTGCTAAGTGTTAGTAACTCAAAATAAAAGGCTACGGAATAAACAAAGACTAGCTGAAGGTGAGATGACGATATGTGTTTGAAGTGTTTCCAAGGTTGATATGATCAAGCATCGCATGCTCCCTCTACCATCGAGATTGGTGTTAAACCTAAATAATTGTTATTTGGTGTTTGCGTTGAGCATAGACATGATTGGATTATGTTTATCACAATACGGTTATTCATTTAAGGAGAATAATGGTTACTCTGTTTATTTGAATAATACCATCAATGGTCTTGCACCTAAAATGAATGGTTCATTGAATCTCGATCGTAGTGATACACATGTTCATGCCAAAAGATATAATATAGTAATGATAGTACCACATACTTGTGGCACTGCCATTTGAGTCATATTGGTATAAAACGCATGAAGAAGCTCCATGTTGATGGATCTTTGGACTCACTCGTTTTGAAAAGATTGAGACATGCGAACCATGTCTATTGGTAGATATGCATGAAGAAACTCCATGCAGATGGATCATTTGGACTCACTTGATTTTGAATCACTTGAGACATGCAAATCGTACCACATGGGCAAGATGACTGAAAGGCCTCGTTTTCAGTAAGATGGAACAAGAAAGCAACTTGTTGGAAGTAATACATTTTGATGTGTGCAGTCCAATAAGTGTTGAGGCATGTAGTGGATATCGTTATGATCTTACTTCACAGATGACTTGAGTAGATGCTGAGTATATTTACTTGATGAAACACAAGTCTGAATTATTGAATGGTTTAAGTAATTTCAGAGTGAAGTTGAAGATCGCCGTGACAAGATGATAAAATGTCTATGATATGATCATAGAGATGAATATCTGAGTTACGAGTTTGGCACACAATTAAGACATTGTGGAAATTGTTTCACAACTAATACCGCCTGGACCACCATAGTGTGATGGTGTGTCCGGACATCATAACTGCACCCTATTGGATATAGTGCATACCATGATGTCTCTTATCGAATTACCACTATCATTTATGGGTTAGGCATTAGAGACAACCGCATTCACTTTAAATAGGACACCACACAATTCCGTTGAGACGACACCGTATGAACTGTAGGTTTAGAGAAATCTAAGTTGTCGTTTCTTAAAAGTTTGGGGCTGCGATGCTTATGTGAAAAAGTTTCAGGCTGATAAGCTCGAACCCAAAGAGGATAAATGCATCTTCATAGAATACCCAAAAATAGTTCGGTATACCTCCTATTTCAGATCCGGAAGCAAAAGTGATTGTTTCTAGAAACGGGTCCTTTCTCGAGGAAAAGTTTCTCTCAAAAGAATTGAGTGGGAGGATGGTGGAGACTTGATGAGGTTATTGAACTGTCACTTCAACTAGTGTGTAGCAGGGCACAAGAAGTTGTTCCTGTTGCACCTACACCAATTGAAGTGGAAGCTCATGATAGTGATCATGAAACTTTGGATCAAGTCACTACCAAACCTCATAGGTCGACAAAGATGCGTACTACTTTAGAGAGGTACGTAATCCTGTCTTGGAAGTCATGTTGCTGGACAACAATGAACCTACGAGCTATGGAGAAGCGATGATGGGCCCGGATTCCGACGAATGGCTCAAGGCCATAAAATCCGAGAGAGGATCCATGTATAAAACAAAGTATAGACTTTGAAAGAACTACTTGATGGTCGTAAGGCTGTTGGGTGCAGATGGATTTTAAAAAGGAAGACAGACAATGATGGTAAGTGTCACCATTAAGAAAGCTCGACTTGTCGTTAAGATGTTTCCTGACAAGTTCAAGAAGTTGACTACGATGAGACTTTCCCGCTCATAGCGATGCTACGAGTCTGTTGGAATTATGTTAGCAGTTACTGCATTATTTATGAAATCTTGTAGATAGGATGTCAAAACATTGTTTCCTCAACGTTTTTCTTGAGGAAAGGTTGTATGTAATACAACCAGAGGGTTTTGTCAATCCCGAAAGATGCTGACAAGTATGCAAAGCTCCAGCAATCCTTCTAAGGACTGGAGTAATCATCTCGGAGTTGGAATGTATGCTTTGATGAGATGATCAAAGATTTTGGGTTTATACAAAGTTTATGAGAAACTTGTATTTCCAAAGAAGTGAGTGGGAGCACTATAGAATTTTTGATGAGTATATGTTGTTAACATATTGTTGATCAGAAATGATGTAGAATTTTTGGAAAGCATGCAGGGTTGTTTGAAAAGTGTTTTTCAATGGAAAATCTGGATTAAGCTACTTGAACATTGAGCATCAAGATCTATAAGGATAGATCAAAAACGCTTAATAGCACTTTCGAATGAATACATTCCGTGACAAGATTTTGAAGGAGTTCAAATAGATCAGCAAAGAAGGAGTTCTTGGTTGTGTTACAAGGTGTGAGCATTGAGTAAGACTCAAGACCTGACCATGGCAGAAGAGAGAAAGGACGAAGGTCGTCCCCTATGCTTTAGACGTAGGCTCTACAGTATGCTTGTGTACCGCACCTGAAGTGTGCCTTGCCATGAGTAAGTCAAGGGGTACAGGAGTGATCCAGGAATGGATCACATGATAGTGGTCAAACTTATCCTTAGTAACCAGTGGACTAAGGAATATTCTCGATTATGGAGGTGGTAAAAGAGTTCGTCGTAAAGGGTTATGTCGATGCAAACTTTGACACTAATCCGGATGACTCTGAGGAGTAAATCGGATTCGTATAGTAGAGCAGTTATTTGGAATAGCCCCAAGTAGCACATGGTAGCTGCATATACAAGATGACATAGAGATTTGTAAATCACACATGGATCTGAAAGGTTCAGACCCATTGACTGATAAACCTCTCTCACAAGCAAGATATGGACACACCCCATGGGTGTTGGATACACTACAATCACATAGTGATGTGAACTAGATTATTGACTCTAGTGCAAGTGGGAGACTGTTGGAAATATGCCCTAGAGGCAATAATAGAATGGTTATTATTGTATTTCCTTGTTCATGATAATTGTCTATTGTTCATGCTATAATTGTATTAACCGGAAACCGTAATACATATGTGAATACATAGACCACAACATGTCCCTAGTAAGCCTCTAGTTGACTAGCTCGTTGATTAATAGATGTTCATGGTTTCCTGACCATGGACATTGGATGTCATTGATAACGGGATCACATCATTAGGAGAATGATGTGATGGACAAGACCCAATCCTAAGCCTAGCACAAGATCGTATAGTTCATATGCTAAAGCTTTTCTAATGTCAAGTATCATTTCCTTAGACCATGAGATTGTGCAACTCCCGGATATCGTAGGAATGCTTTGGATGTACCAAACATCACAACGTAATTGGGTGGCTATAAAGGTGCACTGCGGGTATCTCTGAAAGTGTCTGTTGGGTTGGCACGAATCGAGACTGGGATTTGTCACTCCGTGTAACAGAGAGGTATCTCTGGGCCCACTCGGTAGGACATCATCATAATGTGCACAATGTGACCAAGGAGTTGATCACGGGATGATGTATCGCGGAACGAGTAAAGAGACTTGCCGGTAATGAGATTGAACGAGGTATCGGGATACTGACGATCATATCTCGGGAAAGTATCATACCGATAGACAAAGGGAATTGTATACGGGATTAATTAAATCCTTGACATCGTGGTTCATCCGATGAGATCATCGTGGAACATGTGGGAGCCAACATGGGTATCCAGATCCCGCTGTTGGTTATTGGTTGGAGAGTTGTCTTGGTCATGTCTACATGGTTCCTGAACCCGTAGGGTCTACACACTTAAGGTTCGATGATGCTAGGGAAAGTATGTATGTGGTTACCGAATGTTGTTCAGAGTCCCAGTTGAGATCCTGGACATCACGAGGAGTTCCGGAATGGTACAGAAGTAAAGATTTTTATATGGGAAGTCCTGTTTTAGTCACCGGAAAAGTTTCGGGTGCTATCGGTAACGTACCGAGACCACCGGGAGGGTCCCGGTGGTCCACCAGGTGGGGCCACCAGCCCAGAAGGCTGCGTGGGCCAAGTGTGGGAGGGGACCAGCCCCAGGTAGGCTGGTGCGCCCCCCACCAAGGCCCAAGGCGCAGGGAGAGTGGGAGGGGGCAAACCCTAGAGGCCCGCCCTAGGGCGCCCCCCTTTCTCCCTCTCCCCTCTGGCCGCCACCCTAGATGGGATCTAGGGCTGTCGCCCCCCTTGGGGAGGGAACCCTAGAGGGGGCGCAGCCCCTCCCCTCCCCCTATATATACTTGAGGTATGGGGCTGCCCAACACATGTGATTTGATCTCTCTCTAGGCACAGCCCTACCCCTCTCCCTCCTCATCTCTCGTAGTGCTTGGCGAAGACCTACTGGAGTACCGCGCTCCTCCACCATCACCACGCCGTTGTGCTGCTGCTGGACGGAGTCTTCCCCAACCTTTCCCTCTCTCCTTGCTGGAACAAGGCGTGGGAGACGTCATCGGGCTGTATGTGTGTTGAACGCGGAGGCGCCGTTGTTTGGCGCTTAGATCGGAATCGACCGCGATCTGAATCGTTGCGTGTACGACTCCACCAACCGCGTTCTTATAACGCTTCCGCATTGCGATCTTCAAGGGTATGAAGATGCACTCCTCTCTCTCGTTGCTAGTCTCTCCATAGATTGATCTTGGTGACACGTAGAATTTTTTTTGAATTTCTGCTACGATCCCCAACAGTTTTCTCCTCATGAGTAAAAAGGGTGGCTATATCATTCAACTTAGTAAGATGTGCCACAACAGTTTCAGTTTCATAACCATGGGAAGGATCAGATTCAACCAAAGTAATTAACTCTGGGTCGACAGAGAATTCATAATCCTTATCATCAATAAATATAGGTGAAGTAGCAAACTTAGGATCACATTTCATTCTAGCATTCAGAGATTTTTCTTTATACTTGTGTAATAATACTATTAAATGGAATAGGTATTCTTGGTTTGGTTTAGTCCTTTATGTTTGGTTTACACACGTTAAGCGATCTGGGCCAGTTACTTGTACGTTGATGGGCCTTTTATGGGCTTTCATAGACAGACCGCGAAAAATAATTGGGTCAAAATAAATCAACATTGTGGGAATTGAACACAAGACCTCATGTCTATCTCTTATTTATAACAACCAAAGACTTATGCACCTTTCATATTTACTAATCCCAACTCACTCTAAATATACGAGTGGCAGTCATCATGTTTATTTATTTTTTTGCAAGAAAAGGAGTTGATATTAAAACGGCCAAATTACTGAAAGGTCCACACAGAAAAGGAAATTACAACCAAACCCCTCTGCAACCCGACTACGCCTGCGCCGTGGACGAGCCGGTGACGCGTCGTTCGCCGCTACTCGCTGACGCCTTGGATCGAAGCAGCCCCCGGGCGAAACGGGAAGTCTCCGATCAATGGTCCCTGAGGACCTACACCCATGGCCGTTGTCGTCGTCGCACCGCTCAACATCACCTTCCTTCTCCAGATCGTCAACCGCCGGAATCGCCATCCCTCGATCTGCGACACGGGGGAACTGTGCACGGCCTCTCCACCGAGCAGCGAGCATGAAGAAAGGAGCTGGTCCACCATGGAGCTCCACCAGAACTTCGCCGTCGAAGGGGAGACAAACACCTGCAAAAAGTTGATCCAGTCGCACCGCCGCCTCCACGACGCCGCCGGCTAGATCCCTAGGCACTCCTGCACTATGTACATGCTGCAAATCGGGCTTCCCCCGTCCTCCTGCCACCGGAGCGTCCGGCGGAGGGCGAGGGAGCCGCCGATTCGGCAACGGCGAGGTGGAGAGCCTGGGGTTCGCACAAATCGCCCTTCGTTCCCGTAGATGGGGAAGGGTGAGGTCCAAGGCTCGTGTTTAGGGAGAGGTAATTAAGCGAATGAGCTAATAAAGGAAGGATTGTGGGCTTAAATATAATATTTAAACGGATGTGGCTCATTAAAGAAAGGATTATGGTTAAATCGGTGGAATAACTGTTACAAAAATTGTGGTCTTAATAAAATCTACATGAAGGATTTGAGGTAAAAAGGTAGGATAATTAAAAGGAAAGATCTATAGGCCTTAATGTGTTGGGGTTACTAAATTAGAAAAGAAAGGATTTGATTCCCGACTAAAATGGGTGAGGACTTCATGGTAATTAATGAAAGGATCACACTTAAATGCCATTAAAAAGGATTGTATTTAAATGAAATCAGTGGGACATTATGCCCCGCAAAGAAAAATATGAATGCGACTAAATTGCAACGTATTTTTTTATGTTCATTTTGTAGAAGGACGATGCTGCAATGCAACATGTTCTTCATAATGAATCCGATGCTGCGGGACATTATGCTTGTGCAAAACATCAATTTTCCCCGTTGCAACGCACGGGCATATGTGCTAGTGTGTAATAATTGCTCTAGATCATCCCTATCATTACAAGCAAGAATATCTCAGTTGTTTCTTCACTCGTAACATAACCTTCTGGTACCTTAGGCAATTCATATCTAGGAAGGCTAGTTCTAGCAGGTCTTTCAGGAGTTTCCATTTCAAGATCATCATCAGATTCAACAACATCATGTTGTATTACTCTAGCAATTTGTTCATCAAGAAATTCACCAAGTGGCAGATCATCATTAACAAGCAAGGTACTAGCATCATCATAAGCATCATTCATAGTAGAAGCAGCATCATCAATAACTTGCGACATATCAGAATTAATAGCATGTGGTGGTGTTGCAAGTTTATTCATAACAGAAGGTGAATCTAAAGCAGAACTGGATGGCAGTTCCTTACCTCCCCTCGTTCTTGAGGGAAATATCTTAGTCTTAGGATCCTTCATATTCTTCGTAGTGATAAATTGATAATAATCCCAAAGGACTCAATAAATATAGCTATGCTCCCCGTCAATGACGCCAAAAAATGGTCTTGATAACCCACAAGTATAGGGGATCGCAACAGTTTTGAGGGTAAAGTATTCAACCCAAATTTATAGATTCGACACGAGGGGAGCCAAAGAATATTTGAAGGTATTACCAGCTGAGTTGTCAATTAAACCACACCTGGAGATTAATTATCTACAGCAAAGTGATCAGTAGCAAAGTAGTTTGATAGTTTTGATAGTAGTGACAACAGCAATAGTAACAGTAACAGTGATAGAAGTAATTTTGTAGCAAGTGTAACTGTGATGATAGAAGTATTAACTTAGCAGAAACAATATGGAAAAGGTCATAGGAATTGGATCGGTGACTTGCTGGATGATATTCATCATGTGACAGTTATAACATAGGGCTATTCGGTACTAGCTCCAGTTCATCGATATAATGTAGGGATGTATTCTGTAAATAGTCATGCGTGCTTTATAAAAAGAACTTGCATGACAACTTCTGTCCTACCCTCCCGTGGCAGCGGGGTCCATATTGGTAACTAAGGGATATTAAGGCCTCCTTTTAATAGAGAACCGGAACAAAGCATTAACACATGGTGAATACATCAACTCGTCAAACTACGGTAATCACTGGAAGAAGTCTCGGTTATTGTCACTCCGGGGTTACCGGATCATAACACATAGTAGGTGACTATAAATTGCAAGATCGGATCTACAACATGAATATAATGATGATAACATAAATGCTTCAGATCTGAAAGCATGGCACTCGGGCCCAAAGTGACAAGCATTAAGCATGGCAAAGTCATAGCAACATCAATCTAAGAACATAGTGGATACTAGGGATCAAGCCCTAACAAAACTAACTCGTACATGATGAATCTAATCCAACTCCTCACCGACCAGCGAGCCTACAAAGGCATTACTCACTCCTGGTGGGAGCATCATGGAATATGTGATGGAGAAGGGTTGGTGATGACGAAGAACGAAGATCCCCCTCTTCGGAGCCCCAAACGAACTCCAGATCTTCCCTCCCAAGGAAGAACAGGTCTTGGCGGAGGCTCCGTCTCGTGGATCCCAACATTTCTTTATCCCTGATTTTTTTTCTCCGAAAATTGGAATTTATAGCGTTGGTTTCAGGGTCAGCAGGGCCACCAGGTGGGGACAACCCACCTAGGTGCGCTTGGAGAAGGGGGCACGCACTGGTGGGTTGCGCCCACCCAGGAGACCCTCTCTAGTAGGTCTTGGCTCCAGAAATTCTTATTATTGATATAAAAAATCCTCGCAAAGTTTCGTTCCATTCCGAGAACTTTTATTTCTACACAAAAACAACACCATGGTAGTACTGTTGAAAACAGCGTCAGTCTAGGGTTAGTTTGATTCAAATCATGCAAATTAGAGTCCAAAACAAGAGGAAAAGCGTTAGGAAAAGTAGATACATTGGAGACGTATCATTTTGCGAGGGTAAATAGTACTCAAATAAATAAGCAGAAAAGTTCTTCAATTTGTGAACATAATGGTTCGAAGAGTTATGTGCATATTCATGAGCCTGACCATAGTTTTCCTGGAAAACATTGGCGTTAGAGTGACCATATGAGGTATTCTTCTTATATGAAGACTTTGGGCCATATGAAGCCTTTGGTCTGGGGTTTGTGTTCTTCCTAGGTGGTGTCATCATGATATTCCAGGGAAGCTTCTCAAGAAGACTTTTAGGTATCCAAACCTTCTTCATAGGGGACCCATTCCCACAGTTAGTTCCAATAAACTTGGCAGACACTTCACCATTCTGATTTTTGAATAGTTTATAGTTGGAGTTAAATGACTCATCAAAGATGATAGGTTTAGCATAGTTAAAGCCAAATAATGTGGATGGGTCCATTGAAGGGCCCTTTGCAGCAACCAAGGTGGTTTTCGGGTACTGCTCAGGTTTGTAGTAGGATCCATCAACATTCATTTTCCTCTCAAAACCAATACCCTCTTTTCTAGGGTTTTTGTTTAAGATCTGCTTCTTGAGGCCATCACAAAGAGGATAATGCCCTTTGAGACTTTTGACTTTTGTACAAGCCTATTTCAAGCAATGTGTTCAACCTAGCATTTTCATCAGCAATAACAATTGTTGCCTCAGAAGAGCGGTTAGCTACCACATCAGCAGTTGAAGAAACTACGATCTCAAAAGCATTTGAACATTCAGCAGAAGAAGTAGCATTGTCACACTCAAGACATTTTAAGAAAGGAGGCACAAATTCTTCCTGAGCGGAACTAGTCTGTTGAGAAAATAGTGAATCATTTTTAGTTTGCAGATCATAATGAGACGCTTTCAGTTTCTCTAGATCTTGCTTCCTTTGAAGATAATCGTAGGAAACCTTCTCATGATCCACTGAGAGGGTTTCATGATGAGTTTGAAGATCCTCATACTTAATTCAAATATTTTCTCTGTCTTCAATTAAGGATTGAGCTCGATTTATTTCCTTGTCCATCAGGTGATTGCTTTTGTCTAGTAGGATTTGAATCCTTTCCATGGCAGTCTATTGCTCAGTGGAAATTCTAGCAAGTATCTTATAGCTAGGATTAGATCCACATTCAGAGTCATCTTCGCTAGAGGTTTCAAAGTAGGTGGCGTGTGAAGTTACCTTTGCGCCTTTTGCCATGAAGCAGTAGGTGGGAGTGTAGTTCTCATCGTCATCATTGGCTTCAGCATTGATGATGTAACCATTGTCTTCAGTGCCGAAGATAGACATGGCGATGAATGCCGAAGCTAGAGCCAGGCTTGCCACGCCTGAATCAGACTCCTCCTCTGACTCCACCTCCACCTCCTATGAAGCAGACTCCTCCTCTGAATCCATTTCCTTGCCGATGAATGCACGAGCTTTGCCAGATGAACTCTTCTTATAAGATTAAGACTTTGAATAAGACTTTGAGAATTTCTTCTTCTTTTCGTCGGAGTCATATTCCTTGCTCTTGTTCTTTTTCTTGGCTTCCTTATCCCACGCTGAGGACACTCAGATATGTAGTGGACTGTTTTCTTGCATTTGTGGCAAGTTCTCTTTTTGTAGTCACGGGTGGAACTCTTAGCATTCTTCGAGTTTTATTTCAAAGACTTTTCGAAGTGGTTTTTCTTGGAGAACTTCTGGAACTTCTTCACAAGCATTACAAGTTCTTTGACAAAGTCTTTAGGGCCACTAGAACTATAGTCAGATTCTTCAGATGAAGATATAGGATCCAGTTGCTTGATGTCTGGACGTTCTTGGATCATCAATGATACGTTGTAAAAGGAATTGTCAAGTGATATCAATAGCTTCTTCACTACTTCATGCTTGATGATGTCAGTGCCGCCGAGTGCATGAACTCATTGGTGATATCAGTAAGACGGTCGAAGGTAAGCTGGACATTTTCATTGTCAAGCCTCTTGAATCGGTTGAAGAGATTGTTATTGGCGTTCAGGGAACCAGGGTACCTAGACTTGCCTACCTGCGGCCCACAACATGGCTCCATCGATGGCTTGGTATGACCCATCTCCAACACCAACAAGACAAGACCCTCGCGAGGTGCCGAGCCTCACGAGGCGGACGACGCCAAGACCTCCGGAGGGAGTGGCCTCCCCGGGCTGCTCCTGAGGAGCGGAGATTTCTATGCAGGCGCCCGACCTTGTGAGGTTGTGGTGACGCAAGCCATGACAACCAATGCCAGACGAGCGCCAGCGGGCGTAGAGAAGACAGTTTCCTCTTTGGTGCTAAGGAGGCAAGCGCAGGTGCGGGGTCCCGAGGAATCAGGCAAAGGTTTCCATTCCCATGCAACAAGACCAAGACCGCCAGGACGGTAGGACGGATGTCATCGCCGAGCCCACCGCAGCATCATGACGAGAAGCTTTGCAGGCGAAGACCACCTTTCATCAGGATAAGATGTACTACTTGTCCCCTTTCACATAGGCCACTATGGGATCCCTTCCCACCTGCGCTTTGGGGGAAGGGGACCAGGGCCACTATAAGTATAGGCTAGCCACCACCAGAGGAGGTGGCGCTCTGATCCCCTCAGCTCATTCACTTACTAGAGCAGACCTCGCGAGGTTGTTCTTCCCTTGCACTAGTTCATCCTCAGCCCCTCGTGAGGAAAATCCACCACGAAGCAGGAGTAGGGTCTTACACATCAAGCTGGCCTGAACTTGGGTAAAATGTCGTGTCCATCTTCTTCCTTGTTCATCGAGCTAGGCTGCAGGGACGACAGACTGGTTGGCTAGAGAGCTTGGGTTCTTCGCACAAGCCCTAGATTTCGAACCTTTCTTGGGTCTGCAGAGCCCTGAACCCGACATTTGGCGCGCCAGGTAGGGGTGTGTCGAAGCCTCTCTTCCACCGTTCACTCCACCGCTATTCCGTCATTCCTATGGTTGATGCTCGTCGTGTCCGTGCCGAGCGCCGGGCCACTTGGGTTGCCCAGACGGCACCCGTGGGCAACGGCGTCCCTTGTCGTTCCACCTCCCGGTGGCTAACACCGCCACTGACCCTGTTGCCCGCGAATAGCAGGACTCGTCGCTGCCACCGTCCATGCGGCGCGACGGCCGCACCTCGACTCCATCACCCACTCCGTCCATGGCGACGTCTTCTCACGCTCATCGCAGGCCGGCGAACGCGCAAGCTGTGCTGCTCATTGTGATGCCCCCGATTCAATCGTACACTAATCATACACGCCAACGTGTACGATCAAGATCAGGGACTCACGGGAAGATATCACAACACAACTCTAAAAATAAGTAAGTCATACAAGCATCATAATACAAGCCAAGGGCCTCGAGTGCTCGAATACAAGTGCTCGATCACAGACGAGTCAGCGGAAGCAACAATATCTGAGTACAGACATAAGTTAAACAAGTTTCCATAAGATGGCTAGCACAAACTGGGATACCGATCGAAAGAGGCGCAGGCCTCCTCCCTGGGATCCTCCTAAACTAATCCTGGTCATCGTCGGCGGCCTGCACGTAGTAGTAGGCACCTCTGGTGTAGTAGGATTCATCGTCGATGGTCGCGTCTGGTTCCTGGGCTCGAGCATCTGGTTGCGACAACCGAGAGGAAAGGAAAGGGGGGAAAGGGGGAGCAAAGCAACCATGAGTACTCATCCAAAGTACTCGCAATCAAGGATCTACACTATGGACTGAACTGCAGAAAGCCAGAATAAGAGGGGAATAGCTAGTCCTATCAAAGACTATGCTTCTGGCAGCCTCCATCATGAAGCATATAGGAGAGAGTAGATGGTAAGTTCACCAAGTAGCATCATATAGCATAATCCTACCGGCGATTCTCCCCTCGTCGCTCTGTGAGAGAGCGATCATCGAGTTGTATCTGGCACTTGAAAGGGTGTGTTATATTAAGTATCCGGTTCTATTTGTCATAAGGTCAAGGTACAACTCCGGGTCATCCTTTTACCAAGGGACACAGCTATGCGAATATATAAACTTCCCTGCAGTGGTGCACCACATTACCCAACACGCTCGATCCCTCTGGCCGGACACACTTTCCTGGGTCATGCCTGGCCTCGGAAGATCAACACGCCGCAGCCGCACCTAGGCACAATAGAGAGGTCAGCACGCCAGTCTAAATCCTAAGCGCGCAAGGGTCTGGACCATCGCTTGTTGCATACCTGCATGTTGCATACGCGGCCGGTGAGCAGACCTAGCAACCTCCATTACAAAGGAAGTTGTGTTACGCAGTCCAACCTGGCGCACGCCGCTCGGTCGCTGACATCAAGAAGGCTTCGGCTGATACCACGACGCCGAGTGCCCATAATTGTTCCCGCGTAGTTGGTTAGTACGTATAGGCCAGTGGCCAGACTCAGATCAAATACCAAGATCTCATTAAGCGTGTTAATTGAAGTATCCGTGGACACCGACCAGGGCCAGGCCCACCTCTCACCTAGGTGGTCTCAACCTGCCCTGTCGCTCCGCCACAAAGATCTACCCAGAGGGCTGTTGGGACAAATGTCCTTTCAGCCCCCAATCCGTGAATCACTCGCGGGTACTCTACGAGCCGACCCGACTTTAGTCAACGCATGTATCATATATTATGTATATAAGTATATAACTGTGATCACCTCCCAAGTGATCACGGCCCGATAGTATAGCATGGCAGACGGACAAGAATTTAGGGCCACTGATGATAAACTAGCATCCTATACTAAGCCATTAGGATTGCAGGTAAATGTAACAAAAGTAGTAGCAAAGACAGGCTATGCAGCAGAATAGGATTAACTGAAAGCAGTAACATGCTACGCTACTCTGATGCAAGCAGTAGAGAGAAGGAACAGGAGATATCAGGTTGATCAAGGGGGGCTTGCCTAGTTGCTCTGGCAAGAAGGAGGGGTCGTACGGGGTAGCAGCGGCGTCGGTCTCGGTGTCTAACGAGAGGAGAGGGGGGAGAAACAATAAATATAATGCAAACATAAGCATGACGATCCATGACATGACAACGAGCGGTGCTAGGTGGGCCCTAATGCGGTAGTAGGTGGTACCGGCGAAGGAGGGAAACATCCGGGAAAGTATTCTCGGTGTTTCGCGTTTTCGGACTGATGGACCGGAAGTGAAATGTTGCACGTTCGCTCTGCTAGGGATGTGTGGCTGACAAACGGACCGCACATTCGGATTCGTCTCATCGTTCTGAGCAACTTTCATGTACAAAGTATTTTCATCCAAGTTACAGGTTATTTAATATTAATTTTTAAAGTATTAATTCATTTCTCAAATTATTTTAGTTCAAAATTAATAGCCAAAATGCTATGGGTACCCAACCCTGTGTACACAGAATGTACACATAGGCTGACATGTGGGCCAGGGGGACCCAGTTGACCAGTCAAACTTTGACTAGTCAACACGAGGTTAGCCCCCCTTGTCATTGACTGCCTAGTAAACTAAAAGTTTTAGTGAGACTAATTAATTAGTAAACAGGTTAATTAATATGATTAATCACTTAATTAATTAATCTAATTATCATTTATTTCATATTTTTTATATTTTTTTAAACGTTCTCAGGGGCCGGCCCCACTTGTCATATGCCCAGGGGGTGGGGCCCAGCTGTCATCGGCTCATGTGGCCATAACGGGCAGCAGGCGCCTGGGCGTTTGCACCCAAAGGGTAGAACCGGGGCGCGGTGATATGTCTCAATGTATCTATAATTTTGATTGTTCCATGCTATATTATATTCTGTTTTGGACATTATTGGGCTTTATTATACACTTTTATATTATTTTTGGGACTAACCTACTAACCGGAGGCCCAGCCCAGAATTGCGTTTTTTGCCTATTTTAGGGTTTCGCAGAAAAAGAATATCAAACGGAGTCCAAACAGAATGAAACCTTCGGGAACGTGATTTTCGGAACGAACATGATCCAGAGGACTTGGACCCTATGTCAAGACATCAACCAGTAGGGATGGCAATTCCGCCCATGGGTATGGGTATCCGCGGGTACCCTATCGAAAATAGTGGGCATGGGCAAGACTTGGCATGATTTTGTACCCATGGCTAATGGGTATCCATACCCGAAAAATATATGGGTAGGGCATGGGTATGAGATTGCACCCATGGGTAACCCAATGGGTACCTAAAATATTAATAAATGAAAATAACTCCTATGAAATGTGGGGTCTACATCCAACTATTGCCCAACTCTTAATTCCTTATTCCCTAAACCAACCATAGCTAATAGGCTCCCAACAACCATCTCACACTCCTCCTATGTCCTATGTGACTCCTCGAAATGATGAAATCTTGACTCATCACCAACACACTCTTCCAACTCTCGAACTAGCAAACCCCAGTTCCCGTCAACGTCTTCCACTATGTCGGCTTCCACCAACCATTTATCGTAATCCCTTGTCGGCTGGAATTGGCCACACACCAGAGGACGTCGTGTCGGTACTAGATTGATTGCCCATTATCACTTGAATATTACACTCATGTATGTACTTCTTTAAAATTTAAATGCTATATATATTATACCCATTGGATATAGGATACCCAATGGGTATGGGCATGGGTGTCAATTTGTGCCCATGGGTATTGAAATGGGTGGTTATAGAAAGTTTCTATGGGTATGGGTTTGGCAACAAGAGGTTGTACCCACCCATACCCTACCCATTGCCATCCCTGTCAACCAGGAGGCCACGAGGTAGGGGGCGCGCCTACCCCCCCCCCTCCAAGCGCGCCCTCCACCCTCATGGGTCCCCTGTTGCTCCACCGACGTACTCCTTCCTCCTATATATATCTACGTACCCCCAAACTACCAGACACGGAGACAAAACCCTAATTCCACCGCTGTAACTTTCTGTATCCACGAGATCCCATCTTGGGGCCTGTTCTGGAGCTCCGCCGGAGGGGGCATCGATCATGGAGGGCTTCTACGTCAACACCATAGCCCCTCCGATGAAGTGTGAGTAGTTTACCTCAGACCTACGATTCCATAGTTATTAGCTAGATGGCTTCTTCTCTCTTTTTGGATCTCAATACAATGTTCTCCAACTCTGTTCTGGAGATATATTCGATGTAATCTTCTTTTGCGGTGTGTTTGTTGAGACCGATGAATTGTGGGTTTATGATCAAGTTTATCTATGAACAATATTTGAATCTTCTCTGATTTTTTTATGTATGATTGGTTATCTTTGCAAGTCTCTTTGAATTATCAGTTTGGTTTGGCCTACTAGATTGATCTTTCTTGCAATGGGAGAAGTGCTTAGCTTTGGGTTCAATCTTGCGGTGTCCTTTCCCAGTGATAGTAGGGGCAACAAGGCACGTATTGTATTGTTGCCATCGAGGATAACAAGTTGGGGTTTTCATCATATTGCATGAGTTTATCCCTCTACATAATGTCATCTTGCTTAAAGCGTTACTCTGTTCTATTGAACTTAATACTCTAGATGCATGCTGGATAGCGGTCGATGTGTGGAGTAATAGTAGTAGATGCAGGCAGGAGTCAGTCTACTTGTCTCGGACGTGATGCCTATATACATGATCATACCTAGATATTCTCATAACTATGCTCAATTCTCTTAATTGCTCAACAGTAATTTGTCTACCCATCGTGAATAACTATGCTCTCGAGAGAAGCCACTAGTGAAACCTATGGCCCCCGGGTCTATCTTTTATCATATTAATCTTCCAATACTTATTTATTTCCTTTGCCTTTTATTTTACTTTGCATCTTTATCATAAAAATAAACAAAATATTATCTTATCATATCTATAAGATCTCACTCTCGTAAGTGACCGTGTAGGGATTGACAACCCCTTATCACGTTGGTTGCGAGGATTTATTTGTTTGTGTAGGTACGAGGGACTCGTGCGTGGCCTCCTACTAGATTGAGACCTTGGTTCTCAAAAACTGTGGGAAATACATACACTACTTTGCTGCATCACCCTTTGCTCTTCAAGGGAAAACCAACGCAAGTGCTCAAGAGGTAGCAAGAAGGTCTATGCAAAAGTCAACATACCAAGTACCCATCGCAAAACCCTTATCTCACGCATTACATTATTTGCCATTTGCCTCTTGTTTTCCTCTCGGATTGCTTGCTTGTCATGATGGCTCAAGATAATACCAAATTGTGTGACTTTACTGATACCAACAATAATGATTTTATTAGCACTTTGATTGCTCCTCTTACCGATGCTGAATCTTGTGAAATTAATGTTGCTTTGCTGAATCTTGTCATGAAAGATCCGTTTTCCAGCCTTCCTAGTGAAGATGCCACTACCCATCTAAATAGCTTCGTTGATTTGTGTGATATTCAAAAGAAGAAAGATGTGGACAATGATATTTTTAAATTGAAGCTATTTCCTTTTTCGCTTAGAGATCATGCTAAAGCTTGGTTTTCATCTTTGCCTAAAAATAGTATTGATTCGTGGAATAAGTGCAAAGATGCTTTTATCTCTAAGTATTTCCCTCCTGCTAAGATCATCTCTCTTAGGAACGATATTATGAATTTTAAGCAACTTGATCATGAACATGTTGCACAAGCTTGGGAGAGGATGAAATTAATGATACGTAATTGCCCTACGCATGGTTTGAATTTGTGGATGATTATACAAATTTTTTATGCTGGATTGAATTTTGCTTCTATAAATATTTTAGATTCGGCCATGGGAGGCACTTTTATGGAAATCACTTTAGGAGAAGCTACTAAACTCCTAGATAATATTATGGTTAATTATTTTCAATGACACACCGAAAGATCTACTAATAAGAAAGTGCATGCGATAGAAGAAATTAATGTTTTGAGTGGAAAGATGGATGAACTTATGAAATTATTTGCTAATAAAAGTGTTTCTTCTGATCCTAATGATATTCCTTTGTCTACTTTGATTGAGAATAATAATGAATCTATGGATGTGAATTTTGTTGGTAGGAATAATTTTGGTAACAACGCGTATAGATGAAACTTTAATCCTAGGCCATATCCTAGTAATTGATCTAATAATTATGGTAATTCCTACAACAATTCTTATGGAAATTATAATAAGATGCCCTCTGATATTGAATCTAATATTAAAGAATTTATTACTTCACAAAAGAATTTCAATGCTTTGATTGAAAAAAAAATTCTTAAGATTGATGAGTTGGCTAGGAACGTTGATAGAATTTCTCTTGATGTTGATTCTTTGAAACTTAGATCTATTCCTCCTAAGCATTATATCAATGAGTCTCTTAAAGCCATGAGAATTTCCATTGATGAGTGCAAAGAAAGAACCGCTAGGATGCGTGCTAAGAAAGATTGCTTTATAAAAGCGTGTTCTTCTAGTTTCCATGATAATAAATATGAAGATCTAAAAGTTACTGATGTGTCTCCTATTAAATCTTTGTTTTTCAATATGAATCTTGATAATGATGGGACTGAATATGATGCACCTTTACCTAGACGGCATTCCAAGAATTCAAAATCTTTAGATCTTGATGCTAAAATTGTTAAAAGTGGGATTAAAGAAGTCAAAACTTTAAATATTAATGAACCCACTATTTTGTATTTAAAGGAATTTAATTATGATAATTTCTCTTTGATAGATTGTATTTCCTTGTTGCAATCCGTGCTAAATTCTCCTCATGCTTATAGTCAAAATAAAGCTTTTACTAAACATATCGTTGATGCTTTGATGCAATCTTATGAAGAAAAACTTCAGTTGGAAGTTTATATCCCTAGAAAACTTTATGATGAGTGGGAACCTACTTAAAATTAAAATTAAAGATCATGAATTCTATGCTTTGTGTGATTTGGGTGCTAGTGTTTCCACGATTCCAAAGACTTTGTGTGATTTGCTAGGTTTCCATGATTTTGATGATTGCTCCTTAAACTTGCACCTTGCGGATTCCACTATTAAGAAACCAATGGGAAGAATTAATGATGTGCTTATTGTTGCAAATAGGAATTATGTGCCCGTAGATTTTATTGTTCTTGACATAGATTGCAATCCTTCATGTCCTATTATTCTTGGTAGACCTTTCCTTAGAATGATTGGTGCAATTATTGATATGAAGGAAGGAAATATTAGATTCCAATTTCCGTTAAGGAAAGGCATGGAACACTTACCTAGAAAGAAAATTAAATTACCTTATGAATCTATTATGAGAGCCACTTATGGATTGCCTACCAAAGATGGTAATACCTAGATCTATCCTTGCTTTTATGCTTAGCTAGGGGCGTTAAACGATAGCGCTTGTTGGGAGGCAACCCAATTTTATTTTTATTCCTTGCTTTTTGCTCTTGTTTAATAATAAATAATTTATGTAGCCTCTGTTTTGGTTTTTTGGTGTTTAATTAGTGTTTGTGCCAAGTAGAACCGTTGGGAAGACTTGGGGAAAGTCTTTTTAATCTTGTTGTAAAAAACAGAAACTTTAGCACTCTTGAGAATTGCTGCCATTTTTATTTGAAAGGTGCTATTTAGTTAATTATTTTTTAAGATGATTAATAGATAAATTCCACACGTCCATCAACTTAAATTAGAATTTTTGGGGTTCCAGATCTTGCGTTAGCTACAGATTACTACAGACTGTTCTGTTTTTGATAGATTTTGTTTTTCGTGTGTTGTTTGCTTATTTTGATGATTCTATGGCTAGTAAAATAGTTTATAAACCATAGAGAAGTTGGAATACAGTAGGTTTAACACCAATATAAATAAAGAATGAGTTC
Organism: Triticum dicoccoides; assembly: GCF_002162155.2. Lineage (NCBI taxonomy): Eukaryota > Viridiplantae > Streptophyta > Magnoliopsida > Poales > Poaceae > Triticum > Triticum dicoccoides. Next base: position 532,479,201 of record NC_041392.1, read on the forward strand.
ATTACAGTACCTTGAAGTGGTGTTTTGTTTTGTTTTGCTAACGGAGCTCACGAGATTTTCTACTTTAAGTTTTGTGCTGTGAAGTTTTCAAGTTTTTGGGTGAAAGATTTGATGGATTATGGAACAAGGAGTGGCAAGAGCCTAAGCTTGGGGATTACCATGGCTCCCCTAGATAATCGAAGGACACCTAAAAGCCAAAGCTTGGGGATGCCCCGGAAGGCATCCCCCTTTCGTCTACTTCCATCGGTAACTTTACTTGGAGCTATATTTTTATTCGCCACATGATATGTGTTTTGCTTGGAGTGTATTGCATGATTTGAGTCTTTGATTTTTAGTTTACCACAATCATCCTTGCTGCACACACCTTTTGAGAGAAACACACATGATTTGGAAATTATTAGAATACTCTATGTGCTTCACTTATATCTTTTGAGTTATATAGTTTTGCTCTAGTACTTCACTTATATCTTTTAGAGCATGGTGGTGGTTTTGTTTTATAGAAACTATTATTCTCTCATGCTTAAATTAGATTATTTTGAGAGTATTAAATAGCATGGTAATTTACTTAAATAATTCTAATATGCTAGGTATTCAAGACTAGTAAAAACTTTCTTATGAGTGTATTGAATACTAAGAGAAGTTTGATGCTTGATGATTGTTTTGAGACATGGACGTAGTGATATCAAAGTTGTGCTAGTTGAGTAGTTGTGAATTTTAAAAATACTTGTGTTGAAGTTTGCAAGTCCCGTAGCATCCACGTATGGTAAACGTTATGTAACAAATTTGAAACATGAGGTGTTCTTTGAGTGTCCTCCTTATGAGTGGTAGGCGGGGACGAGCGATTGTCTTTTCCTACCAATCTATTCCTCTAGGAGCATGCGCATAGTGCTTGGTTTTTGATGACTTGTAGATTTTTGCAATAAGTATGTGAGTTCTTTATGACTAATGTTGAGTCCATGGATTATACGCACTCTCACCCTTCCATCATTGCTAGCCTCTTTGGTACCGTGCATTGCCCTTTCTCACACTGAGAGTTGGTGCAAACTTCGCCGGTGCATCCAAACCCCGTGATATGATACGCTCTTTCACACATAAACCTCCATATATCTTCCTCAAAACAGCCACCATACCTACCTATTATGGCATTTCCATAGCCATTCCGAGATATATTGCCATGCAACTTTCCATCGTTCCGTTTATCATGACACGTTCATCATTGTCATATTGCTTTGCATGATCATGTAGTTGACACAGTATTTGTGGCAAAGCCACCATTCATAATCCTTTCATACATGTCACTCTTGGTTCATTGCATATCCCGGTACACCGCCAGAGGCATTCATATAGAGTCATACTTTGTTCTAGTATCGAGTTGTAGTCATTGAGTTGTAAATTAATAGAAGTGAGGAAAAAAAGAAGAAAAAAAGAGAAAGGCCATAAAAAAGAAGAGAAGGCCCAAAAAAATGAGAGAAAAAGAGAGAAGGGATAATGTTACTATCCTTTTTACCACACTTGTGCTTCAAAGTAGCACCATAATCTTCATGATAGAGAGTGTTTTGTTTTGTTACTTTCATATACTAGTGGGAACTTTTCATTATAGAACTTGGCTTGTATATTCCAACAATGGGCTTACTCAAATGCCCTAGGTCTTCGTGAGCAAGCAAGTTGGATGCACACCCACTTAGTTTCTTTTGTTGAGCTTTCATATATTTATAGCTCTAGTGCATCCGTTGCATGGTAATCCCTACTCCTTGCATTGGCATCAATTGATGGGCATCTCCATAGCTCATTGATTAGCCTCATTGATGTGAGACTTTCTCCCTTTTTGTCTTCTCCACATAACCCCCATCATTATTCTATTCCACACATAGTGCTATATCCATGGCTCATGCTCATATATTGCGTGAAGGTTGAAAAAGCTTGAGATTATTAAGTATGAAACAATTGCTTGGCTTGTCATTGGGGTTGTGCATGATGAGAGCATTCTTGTGTGACGGAAATGAAGCATGACTAAACTATATGATTTTGTAGGGATGAACTTTCTTTGGCCATGTTATTTTGAGAGGACATAATTGCTTAGTTAGTATGCTTGAAATATTATTATTTTATGTCAATATTGAAATTTTATCTTGAATCTTTCAGATCTAAATATTCATACCACAATTAAGAAGAATTACATTGAAAATATGCCAAGTAGCATTCCACATCAAAAATTCTGTTTTTATCATTTACCTACTCGAGGACGAGCAGGAATTAAGCTTGGGGATGCTTGATACATCTCCAACGTATCTATAATTTTTTATTGTTCCATGCTATATTATATTCTATTTTGGACATTATTGGGCTTTGTTATACACTTTTATATTATTTTTGGGACTAACCTACTAACCGGAGGCCCAGCCCAGAATTGCTGTTTTTTGCCTATTTTAGGGTTTCGCACAAAAAGAATATCAAACGGAGTATAAACAGAATGAAACGTCTGGGAATGTGATTTTTGGAACGAACATGATCCAGAGGACTTGGACCCGACGTCAAGACATCAACCAGGAGGCCGTGAGGTAGGGGGGCGCGCCTACCCCCCTAGGCGCGCCCTCCACCCTTGTGGGCCCCCTGTTGCTCCACCGACGTACTCCTTCCTCCTATATATATCTATGAATCCCTAAACTACGAGACACTGAGCCAAAACCCTAATTCCACCGCCGTAACTTTCTGTATCCACGAGATCCCATCTTGGGGCCTGTTCCGGAGCTCCGCCGAAGGGGGCATCGATAACAGAGATCTTCTTCATCAACAACATAGCCCCTCCGATGAAGTGTGAGTAGTTTAGCTCAGACCTACGGGTCCATAGTTATTATCTAGATGGATTCTTCTCTCTTTTTGGATCTCAATACAAAGTTCTCCCCCTTTCTTGTGGATATCTATTCGATGTAATCTTCTTTTGCGGTGTGTTTGTTGAGACTGATGAATTGTGGGTTTATGATCAAGTTTATCTATGAACAATATTTGAATCTTCTCTGGATTCTTTTATGTATGATTGGTTTTCTTTGCAAGTCTCTTCGAATTATCAGTTTGGTGTGGCATACTAGATTGATCTTTCTTGTAATGGGAGAAGTGCTTAGCTTTGGGTTCAATCTTGTTGTGTCCTTTCCCAATGATAGTAGGGGAAGCAAGGCACGTATTGTATTGTTGCCATCGAGGATAACAAGATGGGGTTTTCATCATATTGCATGAGTTTATCCCTCTACATCATGTCATCTTCCTTAAAGCGTTACTCCGTTCTCTTGAACTTAATACTCTAGATGCATGCCGGATAGCGGTTGATGTGTGGAGTAATAGTAGTAGATGCAGACAGGAGTCGGTCTACTTGTCTCGGACGTGATGCCTATATACATGATCATACCTAGATATTCTCATAACTATGCTGAATTCTGTCAATTGCTCAACGGTAATTTGTCTACCCACCGTGAATACGTATGCTCTCGAGAGAAGCCACTTGTGAAACCTATGGCCCACGGGTCTATCTTTTATCATATTAATCTTCCAATACTTATTTATTTCCTTTGCCTTTTATTTTACTTTGCATCTTTATCATAAAAATACCAAAAATATTATCTTATCATATCTATCAAATCTCACTCTCATAAGTGACCGTGTAGGGATTGTGAAAGTGCAATTATCCCTAGGTGGTTTTGGTAATTCATAACAACATATAGCTCATTGAGCTAATGCTATTCCAAGATGATTATTTAAGGAAAGCTCAATGATTGGCATGGCATGGATGTGAAAGTGGAACCCTCAAAATGCTAAGGACAAAGGATTGGCTCAAGCTCAAAAGCTCAAGACTCTTCATTTTATATTTTAGTGATCCAAGATCACATTGAGTCTTTAGGAAAAGCCAATACTATCAAGGAGGGATGAGGTGTTGCTTAATGAGCCTCTTGCTTCATGTGCTTAGTGATATGCTCCAAAACCCTCAACTACTTTCCCATATCCACATATGACCTAAACCCTAAGCCAAACTCGGTCCTACCGATTCTTTCTATTCGGCGCCACCGAGTTTCATTTGTCATAAGCCACTGCCAAACCCTAGCAATTCGGTTCTACTGATAGGGATCTCGGTCTCACCGAGATGGGATTGCAAACTCTCTGTTTCCCTTTCGTAACATTTCGGTCTCACCGAAAGAACGAATCGGTCCCACCGAGATTGCAATGTAAATTCAGTGTTTCCTTTTTGTAACTTTTCGGTCTCACCGAAAGAGCAAATCGGTCCCACCGAGTTTGCCTGACCAACTCTCTGGTTAGCTTATTACCAAAATCGGTCCCACCGAGTTTGTGTAATCGGTCTCACCGAGATTACGTTATGCCCAAACCCTAACCATATCGGTCCTACCGAGTTGCATGTCAGTCCCACCAAAAATCTCTAACGGTCACTAGGTTTACCTTTTCGGTCCGACCGAGTTTTTTGATTCGGTCCCACTGAGATTGGAAAACTATGTGTAACGGTTGGATTTTGTGTGGAGGCTATATATACCCCTCCACCTCCTCTTCATTCGTGGAGAGAGCCATCAGAACACATACACAATTCCAACTCATATGTTCTGAGAGAGAACCACCTACTCATGTGTTGAGACCAAGATATTCCATTCCTACTATATGAATCTTGATCTCTAGCCTTCCCCAAGTTGCTTTCCACTAAAATCTTCTTTCCACCAGATCCAAATCCTATGAGAGAGAGTTGAGTGTTGAGGAGACTATCATTTGAAGCACAAGAGCAAGGAGTTCATTACCTACACACCATTTGTTACTTCTTGGAGAGTGGTGTCTCCTAGATTGGCTAGGTGTCACTTGGGAGCCTCCGACAAGATTGTGGAGTTGAACCAAGGAGTTTGTAAGGGCAAGGAGATTGCCTACTTCGTGAAGATCTACCGCTAGTGAGGCAAGTCCTTCGTGGGCGATGGCCATGGTGGGATAGACAAGGTTGCTACTTCGTGGACCCTTTGTGGGTGGTTGCTTCTTCGTGGACCCTTTGTAGGTGGTTGCTTCTTCGTGGACCCTTCGTGGGTGGAGCCCTCCGTGGACTCGCGCAACCGTTACCCTTCGTGGGTGGAGCCCTCCGTGGACTCGCGCAACCATTACCCTTTGTCGGTGGAGCCCTCCGTGGACTCGCGCAACCGTTACCCTTCGTGGGTTGAAGTCTCCATCAACGTGGATGTAGGATAGCACCACCTATCCGAACCACGGGAAAAACATCCGTGTCTCCAATTGCGTTTGAATTCTCCAAACCCTTTCCTTTACATTCTTGCAAGTTGCATGCTTTACTTTCCGCTGCGAATATACTCTTTGCATGCTTTCTTGAATTGCGTGATGATTGCTTGACTTGTCCTACAATAGCTAAAATCTGCCAAGAACTAAAATTGGGAAAAGGTTACGTTTTTATTTGGTCAAGTAGTCTAATCACCCCCCCTCTAGACATACTTTCGATCCTACAAGTGGTATCAGAGCCAGGTTTCCATTTGCTTTGATCTCCATAGCTTTTGGTGGTCATAGCCTTGGTTTCACAACCTAGGAGAGTATGGCATCTAGCGAGGGAAATTATCACCATAGAGGTCCTTACTTTGATGGTACTAATTTTGCTAGTTGGAAGCATAAAATGAAAATGCATATTCTTGGACATAACCCCGCCGTTTGGGCTATTGTGTGTGTTGGTTTGCAAGGTGACTTCTTTGATGGGAAAGAACCAAACCGTGAAGCTACCGCGGATGAGTTGAAGATGTTGCAATACAATGCTCAGGCTTGTGATATTCTCTTCAACGGATTGTGCCCCGAAGAATTCAACAAAATCAGCCGTCTTGAGAATGAAAAGGAAATTTGGGACACTTTGATTGATATGCACGAAGGTACCGACTCCGTCAAGGAATCCAAGTTGGATGTGCTTCAAAGTTAACTTGACAAGTTCAAAATGAAGGATGGTGAAGGTGTCGCTGAAATGTACTCTAGGCTTGCTCTCATCACAAATGAGATTGCCATCTTAGGAAGTGAAGAGATGACTGATAGATTCATCATCAAGAAGATTCTAAGAGCCTTGGATGGAAAATATGATACCGTGTGCACATTGATCCAAATGATGCCCAATTACAAAGATCGCAAGCCAACAGAGGTGATTGGAAGAATTGTTGCTCATGAGATGTCACTTAAGGATAAAGAGGAACTTCACAACAAATCAAGTGGTGCCTACAAAGCCTCATGTGAAGCCCCTACATCATCAAGTGAGAAACAAAACTTCAATGAAGAATTGAGCTTAATGGTGAAGAACTTCAACAAGTTCTACAAGAGTAGAAGCAAAGATAGAAGCTTCAAGTCAAGGTCCTACAATGACGAAAGATCTTCTAGTCGAGAGCGAAATTGCTACAGTTGTGGAAGACCCGGACACTATTCCAATGAGTGTACGGCTCCCTACAAGAGAAGAGAAGATTCTCCAAAAAGAAGAAGCAAAGAATCACCACCAAGAGAGAGAAGGAGTAGAGATGATCGTTATGAACGAAGATACTCACGGAGAAGCAAGGATTCGGAAAGGAAGGAAAAATCATCAAGGAGCTACACAAAACGAAGACATCAAGCTCATGTTGGTGAATGGGTATCCGGCTCCGACTCCGACAGCCACTCCGAGAGAAGTTATCACTCCGACTCTGAAGATACTCAAGATGAAAGTGTTGCCGGTCTAGCACTTGTGTCGACCAACTCCTACGACATCATTGACTCACCAAATGAAGGAATTGGAAGATGCTTCATGACCAAAGGTCCTAAGGTAACACACCTCGAGTATGTTGATTTCAATAGTGATGAAGATGACTTGTTAGGTGATGATTTGCCTGTTGACAACTCTAGTGATGAATACTATGATGAAACGTCAATTAATCATGCTAATCAAGATAAAACGAATGACAATGATAAGGAGAAGATTGAGGCTCTAACTAAAGAACTAAACACTCTTAAGTTAGCTCATGAAACTATCTTCAAAGATCATCGAGAACTTTTAAGAGCTCATGAGAAATTACGCTTTGAAAAGCTCAATCTTGAGCAAGAGCATGAGTTCTTAAAAGCAATCAATGATGATCTCCGCAAGAAAAGTTCTCCTTACATTGCCAAGCGTTTACTCTTATCCACTTACATGCCTCAAGTCAAGTCTAGTAACAAGAACAAGAAAGATTCTTCCTCTAGCAGTAACAATGATCATGCTAAATCCAATATTGTTGCTTCTAGTAGTTCTCTTGATTCCACTAATGATTCTCTTAGCCAAGTTACACTTGAGCAAGAAAATAGCTTATTGAAGGGAATTATAGAGAAAGGAGTGTACAAAAGCCTTGCCGGGAGTAAGCAATTCGAGGAAATTGTGCGCAAGCAAGGAATGCACCAGAAGAATCAAGGTGTTGGTTTTGAACGAAAGTTCAATGCCAATGGAGTTGAGTGGGAAGAAGATCAATACCCCAAGACAAAGTTTGTTCCTCAACAAGAAAAGTATGATACTTCTTTCAAGGGGACACAAGCTCAAGATGATCTTCCACCACAAGACTACAAGCAAAAAGGCAAGGACAAGCTTCAAGAGGAAATTGATGCATTTGAAGAAGCTCCTAAGACCTTAGTCAAGTGGATTCCCAAGAGTACTTCAAGTTCCACTTCATCAAGTACGACTACAACTCCAAGGATTCCCATCAAGATGGTGTGGATCCAAAAGAAGAAGAACTAGAGAGTTCTTGAGGGTGACTCCGCCAACATACTTCACTCTTATCATTTTGGCAAGAACAAGTGCAATCAACTTCCACATCTTGCACTAGTTCAAGGAGTCACAAACCCTCTTGTTGGTAAGACAAGGGACAAGGTAACCTAAAAGTTTTCATGGACATCATCTTGTGTGTGCATCACTCTATGTCTATGGATATCCTTGTTTGTTCCTTGCAGGACTAACCCATGTAGGTATTGAAAGTGCAATTCACTCAAAGGGATAGCTCCAAGTGATCTACATCAACATTGAGCATCCACATCTTCAACATCTACATGAAGTCATCATCGACAAAACCCGAGGTTAGTTCATCCCTCTAAGGGGGGATATCACATCTAGGGGGAGCTTTACTCTAAGACTTGAGCTAAAGCAACTCTAAAGATGTGAACACAACAATGCTTTATGTAAAAGTGGTAACCCCACTTGAGCTTAAACGATGAGCATGACCTATGATCAAGTGTTCTCACTTGACTCCTAAGTCAATATACTCATATATAGATGACCTTGTCATCGCAAATTGCTTGGTAGATGCTAGAATTGGTTGTGCATGCCTTGTCACATATTTCATTTGCCATCTTATTGTGTGAGCATGCTGGTTGCATATTTTACTCATTCGAGGACATCCACTTGTTGTTTTGATTGTTCGGTTTTATTTCCTTTTGCCAAGTGGATGGACAAGAATGCCTAAGAACCTCCTCTAGCTATCTATGATTTTCTCGTCTCAAACTCTATTCATGCTACATCACAAAATTTGATCAAGTCAGATTCGAACCACTCTGTGTGAGGAGCACTCGGAGTCCCCGATTCGTCATAGAGTTAAACTTCCAAAACCTCTTTATGATTCTCGGTCTGATCGATACCCCACTTTTGGTCCTACCGAGATCATTAAGTTGATCTAGGTTTTCGATCTCGGTGCAACCGATTTGAACCATTCGGTCACACCGAGTTGCAACAACTGTATACAGTTTTGCATCTCGGTGCCACCGAGTTGTTCCACTCGGTCACACCGACAGGGTCGGGCTATATATAGTCACGGGCAAAAATTTGGAAATTTCTCCGAACCCCTTCACCCGTGCATTAGCCTGCTCTGCCAACTTGGTCTCCGGATCGTCTCCTCGCCGCCAGCCACCTCCAGTCACTGGTCTCCGTCGCCGTCAACGGGAATTCAACCCCGCCGTTGCCGCCGTAGCGAGTCTCCGCCGAACTAGGGGTCACTAGTCAGAGTTTGCAACATGTCTGATCAGAGTGACAGCCAGAACTTGTCAGAGCAGCAAGTGCAGATGAGTGAGGGCACTAGTCCCTCCAGCTCTTCAGATGATGGCAGCAGAAGTACCCCAAGCAATTTGCCAAAAGCTACCACCAGACAGAGGAAGAAGAGAACTTCAGATTCTGAGGATGAGGATTATGTGGAAGAAGAGGAAGCAACTTCCAAGAGAGTTGAGCCAGCACAGGGCATAAAACCAGGGATGAAGATCAAAAGGCCAGCAGGCAGGCAGCCTATGTCAAAGGCTAGAGCTTCAACTGAGAAGCCCACTCCCATTGAGCCAGTTGCTGCTGAAGGCAAGAATAGGAAAGAAAGGGTGAAGAAAACTATAGCCAGAGTGCTTGGCAAGGCTTCCATCATGGAAGATGAGGAGGAGGAAGAAGAGGTAGCTGCACCAGCACCTAAGGCACCCAAGCTGATGGGTGATGCCATAAGAACAGGGGCAGCTGCTTCCAAGGCCAAGCCAGCTCTAAAGCCAAAGCCAAAGAGGAACTCAAGAAGCATCCCAGCTACTGAGAAGAACAAGGCCCCTGTGCCTGAAGCTGCAGAAGAAGAAGAAGAGAATGTTCTTAGAAAGCTCAAGCCCAAGATCCCAGACCACAACCATGCTCATCCTGTGGGTGAGGATATGAAAGTCAGGAGAGATTTAGGGCTCCGGAAGTGGAGAGAAGCATACCCGTATGCTTCAAGGAGAAGAACTGCTGTGGATTACAGATTTCACACCAAGGAACAGCAAGACTTTTATGAGACAGTGCTGCTAGACAAGAAGCCAATTGTTTGTGATATGAGATGGGTTGATTGGCAATACATCAAGGACAACGAAGAGTACTACCCTGGAGTGCAGGGAAGCTTCAAGACCTGTGGAGTAGAGGACTTTGTTGGGCAGAAGCTCACAAAGTGGAATGAGGAACTCATCATGCAGTTCTACTCCACAACCCATTTCTATCCAGATGGCAGGATTGTATGGATGTCAGAAGGAACCAGATATCAGTCAACAGTTGCTAAGTGGGCACAACTCATTAATGCCCCAGAGGAGCAACAGATGACTTGGACATTTATGCCAAGAAGAAGATGTACCACAACTCTATGTCCAATATGTACAAGGAAATTCCAAATGAGGCTCTTGAAACTTTCAAATTTGGCTCAGTGCACTATCTTCTGTCAGGGCTGCCAACTATCAATTGGATACTGAGGCACACCTTGTTGCCCAAGTCTGGAGATCACAAGATGATCAGAGGCCATGCAATAAATTTGCTTCATATATTTGATGTGCCACAGAAATTCAAAGTCATGAGCCTTTTGATTGAAACAATCAAGAGGACAGCAGCAGACCAGAAGAGGAGTTGTGGATATGCCCCACAGATTCAGGAGCTCATCAACTCTAAGATGGGCACGGGGATATACTTATTGGACAAGGAACACCTGCCCATCCGTCCAGATTTTGAAGATAATCAAGTGGTCATGACTGAGAATGAGCCATCATCTGCCCAAGCACAAGCCAAGAAGGAGAAGGCGAGGAAGGAGAAAGCTGCCAAGATGCCTACTCAAGAGGAGGCATCTGAATATTTCCTGAAAACCAAACAAGAGCAGCTTGGTTACTTGATTGCATCCACCCTGCGGATTGAGCAAGGACTGGCTACCCTAACTCAGAACCGGGCAAGCTTAGAGAGGATCATGGAACAAAAGTTCTATGACTTGGATGTCAAAGTGACAGAGATTCAGACTGCAGTGGAGCAGCTCCAGGATGACATGCAGGAGAGGAGAGGCAAGACTACAACTGATGCCTTTGCCAGAGTGCCACGAGGTCCGGGGTCGTCTGCAGTGCCAGTTGCTGACCCCAGAGCCACCACGTCTGCACCAGCTACAGCCTCAGTTCCACAAGCTCCAGCGTCCACTTCAGCCTCAACTCCGACCACGTCTACAGAAGGCTTCGTCCTTGGAGTGCTCCGGACTCCACCACCACCTGAAGATCAAGCCTGAGTGTCGACTTAGCACTATGCATTTTCTAGGAACTTTTTGGTAACTTGTTGCCAAAGGGGGAGAAAATGTATAGATCATAGGCTTCGAGAGAGAGTGTGTTGCTTTTTTCTCCCTTGCTTTATTTGGTGGTTTTTCGAACTTTGTTTGCTTTTGTGTGAGATACTATGTCTTTGCTCGTGAGACATTGATGATCATGTGTTTGATCATAAGCTACACTTAATGTTTGCTTAATATTATCATCTTATCTATCTTATGTGATCATTCACTATTCTTGGTGATGAGTGCATGTATTTCATTCTTATCATTTTAAGCGCTCCACCAAGATGTATGTGACATGGAAGAGTAACCCATGACTCTAACTCTTTGTGCATTTGCAGTCCAAAGAAAATTTTAAATATGCACAAATTTAGTGGGAGCTCTTACTTGTCACATACTTCTCAAAGCGATGATATATTTCATGCTTATTATCATTTGTCGAAGCTTTGATCTATATGTTGTCATCAATTACCAAAAAGGGGGAGATTGAAAGTGCAACTATCCCTAGGTGGTTTTGGTAATTCATAACAACATATAGCTCATTGAGGTAATGCTATTCCAAGATGATTATTTCAGGAAAGCTCAATGATTGGCATGGCATGGATGTGAAAGTGGAACCCTCAAAATGCTAAGGACAAAGGATTGGCCCAAGCTCAAAAGCTCAAGACTCTTCATTTTATATTTTAGTGATCCAAGATCACATTGAGTCTTTAGGAAAAGCCAATACTTTCAAGGAGGGATGAGGTGTTGCTTAATGAGCCTCTTGCTTCATGTGCTTAGTGATATGCTCCAAAACCCTCAACTACTTTCCCGTATCCACATATGACCTAAACCCTAAGCCAAACTCGGTCCTACCAATTCTTTCTATCCGGCGCCACCGAGTTTCATTTGTCATAAGCCACTGCCAAACCCTAGCAATTCGGTTCTACCGATAGGGATCTTGGTCTCACAGAGATGGGATTGCAAACTCTCTGTTTCCCTTTCGTAACTTTTCGGTCTCACCAAAAGAACGAATCGGTCCCACCGAGATTGCAATGTAAATTCAGTGTTTCCCTTTTGTAACTTTTCGGTCTCACCGAAAGAGCAAATCGGTCCCACCGAGTTTGCCTGACCAACTCTCTGGTTAGCTTATTACCAAAATCGGTCCCACCGAGTTTTGTAATCGGTCTCACCGAGATTATGTTATGCCCAAACCCTAACCATATCGGTCCTACCGAGTTGCATGTTAGTCCCACCGAAAATCTCTAACGGTCACTAGGTTTACCTTTTCGGTCCGACCGAGTTTTTTGATTCGGTCCCACCGAGATTGGAAAACTGTGTGTAACGGTTGGATTTTGTGTGGAGGCTATATATACCCCTCCACCTCCTCTTCATTCGTGGAGAGAGCCATCAGAACACATACACAATTCCAACTCATATGTTCTGAGAGAGAACCACCTACTCATGTGTTGAGACCAAGATATTCCATTCCTACCATATGAATCTTGATCTCTAGCCTTCCCCAAGTTGCTTTCCACTCAAATCTTCTTTCCACCAGATCCAAATCCTATGAGAGAGAGTTGAGTGTTGGGGAGACTATCATTTGAAGCACAAGGGCAAAGAGTTCATTACCTACACACCATTTGTTACTTCTTGGAGAGTGGTGTCTCCTAGATTGGCTAGGTGTCACTTGGGAGCCTCCGACAAGATTGTGGAGTTGAACCAAGGAGTTTGTAAGGGCAAGGAGATTGCCTACTTCGTGAAGATCTACAGCTAGTGAGGCAAGTCCTTCGTGGGCGATGGCCATGGTGGGATAGACAAGGTTGCTACTTCGTGGACCCTTTGTGGGTGGTTGCTTCTTCATGGACCCTTTGTGGGTGGTTGCTTCTTCGTGGACCCTTCGTGGGTGGAGCCCTCCGTGGACTCTCGCAACCGTTACCCTTCGTGGGTGGAGCCCTCCGTGGACTCGCGCAACCGTTACCCTTTATGGGTGGAGCCCTCCGTGGACTCGCGCAACCGTTACCCTTCGTGGGTTGAAGTCTCCATCAATGTGGATGTAGGATAGCACCACCTATCTGAACCACGGGAAAAACATCCATGTCTCCAATTGCGTTTGAATTCTCCAAACCCTTCCCTTTACATTCTTGCAAGTTGCATGCTTTACTTTCCACTGCCAATATACTCTTTGCATGCTTGCTTGAATTGCGTGATGATTGCTTGACTTGTCCTACAATAGCTAAAATCTGCCAAGAACTAAAATTGGGAAAAGGTTAAGTTTTTATTTGGTCAAGTAGTCTAATCACCCCCCTCTAGACATACTTTGATCCTACAGATTGACAACCCCTTATTGTGTTGGTTGCGAGGATTTATTTGTTTCTGTAGGTATGATTGACTCGTGCGTGGCCTCCGACTGGATTGATACCTTGGTTCTCAAAAACTGAGGGAAATACTTATGCTACTTTGCTGCATCACCCTTTCCTCTTCAAGGGAAAACCAACGCAAGTGCTCAAGAGGTAGCATGCGGCGGGGTGCCAGAACAGGCCGCCGGCGCGGCGGTGGCCTACGGGGCTAGAGGCGGAGGCGGGGCACGGGACGATGGCGCCAGCACCGAGAAGGGGCCGGGGACGAGCGCGACGGCCGTGGGGTGGCAGCGGCAGCCGTAGACGGCGCGGCGAGCAGCGACGCGGTAGGGGGTAGGCAACGGTAGGCGGCGAAGCGCGAGAGCAGTGCGCGGGGCTGCGGTGGCGATGCGAGCCAGGGGGAGCGACGATGCGGCCGGCGCGGTTGTGGCGCGCGCGGTCCGCAGCCGGGAGGTGCGGGTGGCTTGGCTGGGATACGGTCTCGTGCGCAGTGGCGCAACCAGAGCGGGGGGAGCTGGGTGGCCATGGCAGGTGCGTAGCGGGCGCTGGCGGTGTGAGCCACGGCAGGGCAGGGACACGACGGCGACGACGCACAGTGATAGCCGCAGCAGAAGGAGAGTAGAAAGAGCGAGGTCGGAGCCCGGGAGCTCACCCACATTGCAGAGGCGAGGGGCGGCATGGCTCGGGGGTGCCTTTGGGGAGGAGGACGGGGACGAGCGATGGGGACGAGGAGGTGGCGGCAACGGGGGCGGCACGGTTGGGGCAGAGGAGCTCCGGCGGTCGATGGCGACGTGGTGGTGGCTACAGGCGTCAGGGGCGATGGGGTCGGGCAAGCGGCGAGGGGCGCTGTTGCCCCCCGATCGAGATCGGGGGAAGTGGGTGTCGTGGGGGGAGTGGGTGGTTGGGTTCTAGGGTTTGGTCAGGGTGGGTGGATAAGGGAGGGCAGCCTAGGCTAGGTGGACTGGCCTGGGTGGGAGTGGCCAGCTGGGCCAAGGCCCATCGGGGAGGGGAGGGTTTTCTCCTTTTCTTATTTTTTCTATTTTGTTTTTACTTTTTATTTATTTTCTTTTACTCTTCTCTTTTATCTTTATTTATTATATGTTTATAAGACCTAATGTTACTTCCTAATTTAGTATTTCTAATTATACTACTGCCAAAATAACTATGACACCTAAACAAATTAGTTTAATAATTTATAATTTATAAAAGGCATTTAATAAATGGTTTAAGCCAAGGTTTAATTTATCTTAGTGCAATTAATTATTTTATAAAAATGTGGTTTCTCCACCATTTATTACCTATGAATTATTTGTCACATATAGAACATTTTAGTTTTAATATTTGAAAACTTTATTGTTTGACTTTATTTTAAATTTGAATTTTGAATCGGTTTTGAACTAAGGCGACATTAACCACATTAATCGTAGTGAAGTGGCATCATTAGTAGAGGGTTACTGCAGCTTAACTATCCGGGCGTCACACTCATGGCGCGCGAGCTTCTGCGCTACCGCCCGGCCAACGACCTCGATGACGACTGGCTCACTCACATCGCCGAGCTAGTCAACGCCGTTGGTGAGGCCCCTGACTGTCCCGGTCGCCTCGTCCTCCGCCGTCCCTGGCAGGCAACGTGGTTCATTGATAACCCACAAGTATAGGGAATCGCAACAGTTTTCGAGGGTAGAGTATTCAACCCAAATTTATTGATTTGACACAAGGGCAGCCAAAGAATATTCTCAAGTATTAGCAGCTAAGTTGTCAATTCAACCACACATGGAAGACTTAATATCTAAAGCAAAGTAGTATGGAAGTAACAGTAACAGTGGCAAAAGTAATAATAGCAGTTTCGTAGCAATCATAATAGTAGCAACGGAAAAGTAACTTAACAAAGATCAATATGAAACGAGCTCGTAGGCAAAGGATCAATGTTGGATAATTATGTTGGATGTCATTCATCATGCAACAGTTATAACATAGGGTGACACGGAACTAGCTCCAATTCGTCAATATAATGTCCTACCCTCCTGTGGCAGCGGGGTCCTATTGGAAACTAAGGGATATTAAGGCCTCCTTTTAATAGAGAACCAGAACAAAGCATTAGCACTTAGTGAACTCCTCAAACTACGGTCATCACCGGGAAGTGTCCCGACTATTGTCACTCCGGGGTCGTCGGATCATAACACGTAGTAGGTGACTATAACTTGCAAGACAGGATCAAGAACACAAATATATTCATGAAAACCTAACAGGTTCAAATCTGAAATCATGGCACTCGGGCCCTAGTGACAAGCATTAAGCATACCTAAGTCACAGCGACATCAATCTTAGAATATAGTGGATACTAGGGATCAAACCCTAACAAAACTAACTCGATTACATGATAAATCTCATCTAACCCATCATGGTCCAACAAACCTACGATGGAATTACTCATGCACGACGGTGAGCATCATGAAATTTGTGATGGAGGAAGGTTGGTGATGATGATGGCAATGATTTCCCCTCTCCGGAGCCCGAACGGACTCCAGATCTGAACTCCCGATGAAGAACAGGGGGTGACGGTGGCTCCGTATTGTAAAACACGATGAATCCTTCTCTCTGATTTTTTTCTCCCCGAACGTGAATATATTGAGTTGGAGTTGTGGTCGGTGGAGATTTTTGGGACCCACAAGGCAGGGGCGCGCCCTAGGGTGGGTGCATGTCGGCGTTCTGAGATCGGGGGTGCCTAGACTTGCCTGCCTGCGGCCCGCGAGCGTGGCTCCACCAATAGCCTGGTTCGAACCAGCTTCGGCAGCGACCACCCAAGACCCTCATGAGGGGCCAAGCCTCGTGAGGCGGACGGCACCAAGACCTCCCTGCGGGTGGCCTCACTAGGCCGGCTCTCGAGGAGCGGAGATATCTATGCAAGGGGCATCTTGCGAGGTTCACGTGACGTGAGCCATGACGACCAAGGCCAGGCGGGCGCTAGCGGGCGCAGTGTACCAGTTTCCTCTTTGGTGCTAAGGAGGCTAGCACAGGCGCGGGGTGCCGAGGCATCAGGCAAAGGTTTCCATATTGGTGCAACAAGACCAAGACCGCCAAGACGGTAGGACGGAGGTCATCGCGAAGCCCACAACAGCATCACCACCAGAGCCTTTGGCAAGCGCAGACTACTTTTGCCAATATAGCTTCTACTAGTTGTCCCCCTTCAAACTTGGCCGTTGTGGGATCCCTTCCCGCCTAAACATTTGGAAGAGGACCAAGGCCACTATAAATAGGACTTAGCAACCACCATAGAGGGGGTCGGATTGATTCCACCCTGACGAGCTCACCAGTTCATCTAGCTCAAGAACACCTCACCTCCCGAGGCTGTTCATCCATTGTACTGGTTCATCCTCAGCCCCCCGAGGCAATCCGCCGACAAACTAGAGTAGGGTATTACACCGCAAGGTGGCCCGAACCAGTATAAACCCTCGTGTCTTTTGTTCTTTTGGTCCGTCGAGCTAGGCCGTGAGATCTTTGAGCAAGCGAGCTAGGAAGAGAGTCTTCTTCGTGCGCACCCCAGAGTTCGAACCTCACAAGTGGTTGCCGGAACCCGTAATCCGATAGTGCCCTCCACCCTTGTGGACATCCGGTGGGTCCGCTTCTGTAGATTCTTTCGCCAATATTTCTTATTTATACCAAAGATATTCTCCATGAAGTTTCAGGTCATTCCAAGAGCATTTTTTTCTGCACAAAAATAACACCAAGGCAATTCTGCTGAAAACAGCGTCAGTCCGGGTGAGTTCCATTCAAATCATGCAAATTAGAGTCCAAAACAAGGGCAACCGAGTTTGGAAAAGTAGATACGATGGAGACGTATCACTCATGGCGCCCCTCCTCATCCTCCTCTGCACGGCATGGATCCCGAGCCAACGCGTCAGGCACCCCAGCGCGACCCACCGTGTAGGGCGCCAGCATGCGATGAAGAAAGCTGTCAGGTGGTGCAGTGGCCCCATGGAGAAGCGCGTGTGCTTCCATCTCCACCACGTCAAATCCACGTGCCGCCAGAAGCGGTGGCGCGCGGGCGTCAAGATCAGGCTTCTCTCTTGCGGCTGGCCCCTGTTAGTCTGGCAGGTTGCAGTGCTTTCACCCTGGAGCTACATGCTACCTCTTGAGCACTTGCATCGGTTTTCCCTTGAAGAGGAAAGGGTGGTGCAGCAAAGTAGCATAAGTAGTTCCCTCAGTTTTTGAGAACCAAGGTATCAATCTAGTAGGAGGCTACGCGCGAGTCCCTCGCACCTACACAAAACAAATAAATCCTCGCAACCAACGCGATAAGGGGTTGTCAATCCCTACACGGTCACTTACGAGAGTGAGATCTGATAGATATGATAAGATAATATTTTTGGTATTTTTATGATAAAGATGCAAAGTAAAATAAAAGCAATGAAAATAACTTAGTATTGGAAGATTAATATCATGAAGATAGACCCGGGGGCCATAGGTTTCACAAGTGGCTTCTCTCAAGAGCATAGGTATTTTACGGTGGGTGAACGAATTACTGTTGAGCAATTGACAGAATTGAGCATAGTTATGAGAATATCTAGGTATGATCATGCATATAGGCATCACGTCCAAGACAAGTACACCGACTCCTGCCTGCATCTACTACTATTACTCCACACATCGACCGCTATCCAGCATGCATCTAGAGTATTAAGTTCATAAGAATAGAGTAATGCCTTAAGCAAGATGACATGATGTAGAGGGATAAATTCATGCAACATGATAAAAACCCCATCTTGTTATCCTCGATGGCAACAATACAATACGTGCCTTGCTGCCCCTACTGTCACTGGGAAAGGACACCGCAAGATTGAACCCAAAGCTAAGCACTTCTCCCATTGCAAGAAAGATCAATCTAGTAGGCCAAACCAAACTGATAATTCAAAGAGACTTGCCAAGATAACCAATCATACATAAAAGAATTCAGAGAAGATTCAAATATTGTTCATAGATAAACTTGATCATAAACCCACAATTCATCGGTCTCAACAAACACACCGCAAAAGAAGATTACATCGAATAGATCTTCACAAGAGAGGGGGAGAACTTTGTATTGAGATCCAAAAAGAGAGAAGAAGCCATCTAGCTAATAACTATGGACCCGTAGGTCTGAGGTAAACTACTCACACTTCATCAGAGAGGCTATGGTGTTGATGTAGAAGCCCTCCGTGATCGATGCCCCCTTCGGCGGACCTCCGGAACAGGCCCGAAGATGGGATCTCATGGATATAGAAAGTTACGGTGGTGGAATTAGGGTTTTGGCTCCGTATCTGATCGTTTGGTGGTACGTAGGTATATATAGGAGGAAGAACTATGTCGGTGGAGCAACAGGGGGGCCACGAGGGTGGAGGGCGCGCCTGGGGGGTAGGCGCGCCCCCTACCTCGTGGCCTCCCTGTTAGTTGCTTGACGTAGGGTCCAAGTCTCCTGGATCATGTTCGAGGAGAAAATCACGTTCCCGAAGGTTGCATTCCGTTTGGACTCCGTTTGATATTCCTTTTCTTCGAAACCCTAAAATAGGCAAAAATAACAGCAATTCTGGGCTGGGCCTCCGGTTAGTAGGTTAGTCCCAAAAATTATATAGACGTGGATAGTAAAGCCCAATAATGTCCAAAACAGTAGATAATATAGCATGGAGCAATCAAAAATTATAGATACGCTGGAGACGTATCAAGCATCCCCAAGCTTAATTCCTGCTCGTCCTCGAGTAGGTAAATGATAAAAACAGAATTTTTTTTGTGGAATGCTACTTGGCATAATTTCAATGTAATTCTTCTTAATTGTGGCATGAATATTCAGATCCAAAAGATTCAAGACAAAAGTTTAATATTGACATAAAAATAATAATACTTCAAGCATACTAACCAAGCAATATGTCTCTTCAAAATAACGTGGCCAAAGAAAGTTATCCCTACAAAATCATATAGTCTGGCTATGCTCTATCTTCACCACACAAAGTATTTAAATCATGCACAACCCTGATGATAAGCCAAGCAATTGTTTCATACTTTTGACATTCTCAAAACTTTTTCAATCTTCACGCAATACATGAGCATGAGCCATGGACATAGCACTTTAGGTGGAATAGAATGGTGGTTGTGGGGAGACAAAAAGGGAGAAGATAGTCTCACATAAACTAGGCGTATCAACGGGCTATGGAGATGCCCATCAATAGATATCAATGTGAGTGAGTAGGGATTGCCATGCAACGGATGAACTAGAGCTATAAGTATATGAAAGCTCAAAAACAAACTAAGTGGGTGTGCATCCAACTTGCTTGCTCACGAAGACCTAGGGCATTTTTAGGAAGCCCATCATTGGAATATGCAAGCCAAGTTCTATAATGAAAATTCCCACTAGTATATGAAAGTGATAACAAAGGAGACTTTCTATCATGAAGATCATGGTGCTACTTTGAAGCACAAGTGTGGTAAAAGGATAGTAGCATTGTCACTTCTCTCTTTTTCTCTCATTTTTTTATTTGGGCCTTTTCTCTTTTTTTATGGCCTCTTTTTTTCATTAGGAGTCTCATCCCAACTTGTGGGGGAATCATAGTCTCCATCATCCTTTCCTCACTTGGGACAATGCTCTAATAATGATGATCATCACACTTTTATTTTCCTCCAACTCATGAATTACAACTCGATACTTAGAACATGATATGACTCTATATGAATGCCTCCGGCGGTGTACCGGGATATGCAATGACTCATGAGTGACATGTATGAAAGAATTATGAACGATGGCTTTGCCATAAATGCAATGTCAACTACATGATCATGCAAAGCCATATGACAATGATGGAGCGTGTCATAATAAACGGAATGGTCGAAAGTTGCATGGCAATATATCTTGGAATGGCTATGGAAATGCCATGATAGGTAGGTATGATAGCTGTTTTGAGGAAGGTATATGGTGGGTGTATGATACCGGCGAAAGGTGCGCGGTATTAGAGAGGCTAGCAATGATGGAAGGGTGAGAGGGCGTATGATCCATGGACTCAACATTAGTCATAAAGAACTCATATACTTATTTCAAAAATCTACAAGTTATCATAGCAAAATATTACGCGCATGCTCCTAGGGGGATAGATTGGTAGGAAAAGACCATCGCTCGTCCCCGACCGCCACTCATAAGGAAGACAGTCAATAAATAAATCATGCTCCGACTTCATCACATAACGGTTCACCATATGTGCATGCTACGGGAATCACAAACTTTAACACAAGTATTTCTCAAATTCAAAACTACTCAACTAGCACAACTTTAATATTACTACCTCCATATCTCAAAACAATTATCAAGCATCAAACTTCTCATAGTATTCAACACACTCCTAAGAGAATTTTATTATTAATCATGTATACCTAGCATATAGGATTATTTAAGAAAATTGCCATGCTATTTAAGACTCTCAAAATAATCTAAGTGAAGCATGAGAGATCAATAGTTTCTATAAAACAAATCCACCACCGTGCTCTAAAAGATATAAGTGAAGCACTAGAGCAAAACTATATAACTCAAAACATATAAGTGAAGCACATAGAGTATTCCAATAATTTCCGAATCATGTGTGTCTCTCTCAAAAGGTGTGTACAGCAAGGATGATTGTGGTAAACTAAAAATAAATACTCAAATCATACAAGACGCTCCAAGCAAAACACATATTATGTGGTGAATAAAAATATAGCTCCAAGCAAAGTTACCGATAGAAGTAGACGAAAGAGGGGATGCCTTCCGGGGCATCCCCAAGCTTTGGCTTTTAGGTGTCCTTAGATTATATTTGGGGTGCCATGGGCATCCCCAAGCTTAGTCTCTTGCCACTACTTGTTCCATAATCCATCAAATCTTTACCCAAAACTTGAAAACTTCACAACACAAAACTTAAAGAAGAAAATCTCGTGAGCTCCGTTAGCGAAAGAAAACAAAAGACCACTTCAAGGTACTATAATGAACTCATTCTTTATTTATATTGATGTTAAACCTACTGTATTCCAACTTCGCTATGTTTTATAAACTATTTTACTAGCCATAGATTCATCAAAATAAGCAAACAACACACGAAAAACAGAATCTGTCAAAAACAGAACAGTCTGTAGTAATCTGTATCTAGCGCAAGATCTGGAACCCCAAAAATTCTAAATTAAATTTCTGGACGTGAGTAATTTATCTATTAATCATCTTCAAAAAGAATTAACTAAATAGAACTTTCCAAAAAAAATGGCAGCAGTTCTCGTGAGCGCTAAAGTTTCTGTTTTTTACAGCAAGATTAACAAGACTTTCCCCAAGTCTTCCCAACGGTTCTACTTGGCACAAACACTAATTAAACACAAAAAACACAACCAAAACAGAGGCTAGATAATTTACTTATTACTAAACAGGAGCAAAAAGCAAGGAATAAAAATAAAATTGGGTTGCCTCCCAACAAGCGCTATCGTTTAACGCCCCTAGCTAGGCATAAAAAGCAAGGATAGATCTAGGTATTGGCATCTTTGGTAGGCAATCCATAAGTGGCTCTCATAATAGATTCATAAGGTAATTTAATTTTCTTTCTAGGAAAGTGTTCCATGCCTTTCCTTAATGGAAATTGTAATCTAATATTCCCTTACTTCATATCAATAATTGCACCAATCGTTCTAAGGAAATGTCTACCAAGAATAATAGGACATGAAGGATTGCAATCTATATCAAGAACGATAAAATCTACGCGCACATAATTCCTATTTGCAACAATAAGAACATCATTAATTCTTCCCATAGGTTTCTTAATTGTGGAATCCGCAAGGTGCACGTTTAAAGAGTAATCATCAAAATCACGAAAACCTAACAAATCGCACAAAGTCTTTGGAATCATGGAAACACTAGCACCCAAATCACAAAAAGCATAGCATTCATGATCTTTAATTTTAATTTTAATAGTAGGTTCCCACTCATCATAAAGTTTTCTAGGGATAGAAACTTCCAATTCAAGTTCTTCTTCATAAGATTGCATCAAAGCATCAATGATATGTTTGGTAAAAGCTTTATGTTGGCTATAAGCATTAGGAGAATTTAGCACGGATCAACAAGGAAATACAATCTATCAATTTGCAATTATCATAATTAAATTCCTTGAAATCCAAAATAGTGGGTTCATCAATATTTAGAGTTTTGATCTCTTCAATCCCACTTTTATCAATTTTAGCATCAAGATCTAAAAACTTTGAATTCTTGGAACGCCTTCTAGGTAAAGGTGGATCATATTCAGTCCCATCATTATCAAGCTTCATATTGCAAAACAAAGATTTAATATGGGACACATCAATAACTTTTAGATCCTCATCTTTATTATCATGGTCTTCCGTTTTAGCGGCCATCTCATTAACTAAGGTAGCCTGCTTATCCGAAACTTCAGCTATTAACTTCTCAAGACAAGCAATTTGGGATCTCAAAACATCAAATTCTTTAGGAATATCATCAAGCTCTTCATTCATATAACTCATAAAGCTTTTTTGTTCCTTAAGCTCATTTCTAAAGAAAATATTATGCTCAAATTGAAAGACCATAAAACTCCTAACATTGCTTTCGATTTCTTCTAACCTTTTAAGGTGAATATCGCCAAATCGGGGAAGAGCCATCGAGACAAACACACAAGCAAACAAGAAACGGGCAAAAAGAGGCAAATAGAGAAAGAGAGGGAGGATAGAGAGCGAGGATGAATAAAAAGTCAAGGGTGAAGTGGGGTAGAGGAAAACGAGAGGCAAATGGAAAATAATGTAATGCCGGAGATAAGGGTTTGTGATGGGTACTTGGTATGTTGACTTTTGCATAGACCTCCACGGCAACGGTGCCAGAAATCCTTCTTGCTACCTCTTGAGCACTTGTGTTGGTTTTCCCTTGAAGAGGAAAGCATGGTGCAACAAAGTAGCGTAAGTATTTCCCTCAGTTTTTGAGAACCAAGTTATCAATCTAGTAGGAGGCTACGCGCGAGTCCCTCGCACCTACACAAAACAAATAAATCCTCGCAACCAATGCGATAAGGGGTTGTCAATCCCTACACGGTCACTTACGAGTGTGAGATCTGATAGATATGATAAGATAATATTTTTGGTATTTTTATGATAAAGATGCAAATTAAAATAAAAGCAATGAAAATAACTAAGTATTGGAAGATTAATATGATGAAGATAGACCCATGGGCCATAGGTTTCACTAGTGGCTTCTCTCAAGAGCATAGGTATTTTACGGTGGGTGAACGAATTACTGTTGAGCAATTGACAGAATTGAGCATAATTATGAGAATATCTAGGTATGATCATGTATATGGGCATCACGTCCAAGACAAGTAGCCCGACTCCTGCCTGTATCTACTACTATTACTCCACACATCGAACGCTATCCAGCATGCATCTAGAGTATTAAGTTCATAAGAACAGAGTAACGCCTTAAGAAAGATGACATGATGTAGAGGGATAAATTCATGCAATATGATAAAAAAACATCTCGTTATCCTCGATGGCAACAATACAATAAGTGCCTTGCTACCCCTATTGTCACTGGGAAAGGACACCGCAAGATTGAACCCAAAGCTAAGCACTTCTCTCGTTGCAAGAAAGATCAATCTAGTAGGCCAAACCAAACTGATAATTCGAAGAGACTTGCAAAGATAACCAATCATACATAAAAGAATTCAGAGAAGATTCAAATATTGTTCATAGATAAACTTGATCATAAACCCACAATTCATCGGTCTCAACAAACACACCGCAAAAGAAGGTTACATCGAATAGATCTCCACAAGAGAGGGGGAGAAGTTTGTATTGAGATCCAAAAAGAGAGAAGAAGCCATCTAGCTAATAACTATGGACCCGTAGGTCTGAGGTAAACTACTGACACTTCATCGGAGAGGCTACGCTGTTGATGTAGAAGCCCTCTGTGATTGATGCCGCCTCCGGCGGAGCTCCAAAACAGGCCCCAAGATGGGATCTCGTGGATACAGAAAGTTACGATGGTGGAATTAGGGTTTTGGCTCCGTATCTGATCGTTTGGGGGTACGTAGGTATACATAGGAGGAAGAAGTATGTCGGTGGAGCAACAGGGGGCCCACGAGGGTGGAGGGCGCGCCTGGGGGGGGGGGTAGGCGCACCCCCTACCTCGTGGCCTTCTTGTTACTTGCTTGATGTAGGCTCCAAGTCTCCTGGATCATGTTCGGTGAGAAAATCACGTTCCCGAAGGTTTCATTCTGTTTGGACTCCGTTTGATATTCCTTTTCTTCGAAACCCTAAAATAGGCAAAAAAACAACAATTCTGGGCTGGGCCTCCGGTTAGTAGGTTAGTCCCAAAAATAATATAAAAGTGGATAATAAAGCCCAATAATGTCCAAAACAGTAGATAATATAGCATGGAGCAATAAAAAATATAGATACGTTGGAGACGTATCACTGCATCGTGTCGTCTCGCTCGGCAAGTTCAAGCGGGATCTGCCTCCGCGCTACGACGGCACTCCCGACCCCGCTAAGTTCCTCCAACTCTACGAGCTGAGTATTGAGGCAGCGGACGGCAATGAGAAGGTCATGGAGAACTGGTTCCTCATGGCCCTCAAGGACGGCGCGCTCTCTTGGTTCTTAAACCTTCCGATGGGGTCAATCTCCTCCTGGAACGAGCTCCGCGACCACTTCATCACCAACTTCCAAGGCACTCACGACCGCACTCCTGCAGCAGGCGACCTGCGGTGCATCAAGCAGCAGCCGAGCGAACCTTGCACAAGTACATGCAGTGCTTCACCAATGTTTGCCTCAAGATCCTGAAGGTGGCAGATGAAGCCATCATTTTGGTGTTCGGGATGTCAAGATGAAGGAAGAGATCGCCATACACAAGGACTTGTGCTCGGCTTTGGAAATGTTCAACATGACCGCCTTGTGTGCGAGGGCAAAGGAAGGTCGCCTCTCCCTCCTGGAGCTCCCGGAGGCCAATCCACAAGAGAAGAAGGCCAAGGCTAAGGACGTAAAGCGCAAGGGCCCTGTTGTGCTCACGGCTGAACCTGAGATGAAGCACGGCTGCGACCACGCCGAATCCTCCAAGGGCAGCCGCCCGTGTTGCGTCTTCCAAAATGTACATAGGCACAGCACCAACGACTGCCAGGAGCTCAGGGCAATCTGCGACGGGCGCATTGGCCGCCGCCCCGAGCGCAACGACCATGGCTACGGCCGTGGAGAAGGCCGCGGTGGAGGCCGCTAGGACAACCGTGGCCCCTGTCAGGACTAGCGCGATCAGCCTCGTGAGGACCGCTGGCAAGGCCAACTTCGCGACGGTCCCTGGCGCGACTAGCCCTGCGAGAACCGCCCTCAGGGCAATGTCAGCCTTTCTCCGCTACCTCCGCCGCCAAGGACAAAAGACGACCACTGCCAAGATGTTGGGGCTGGGGCTTCCAGGAGCCACACGTGATTGCCTGCATCCTGGGTGGTGCTCAATCCCCCGCCTCCCATCGCATCTTCAAGCAGTTCGCTCGCGAGGTGAACGCGGCCCTCCTCAAGCTCAAGGCATCGTGTCCCCTTAGGTGGTCCAAGTACGCCATCACCTTCGACTCTACGGACTAGCTCAAGTGTTTAACCACCATTGGCGCGCTCCTAATGCTCTGCTCGCCGACCATCAGCAACATCCTCGTCACCAAAACACTCATCGACAGTGGTGCGGGGCTCAACGTTCTCTCCGTCGAGACGTTCGAGATGCTCCAGGTGCCCTACGACCAGCTCCTCCCCACCAAGCCATTCCCAATGGTGACCGATGGCTCCACCGTCCCCATAAGGCAGATTCGTCTCACTGTCACCTTCAGCAAGTGCGACACACAACAAAAAGAAGACACATCCATGACATTTTGGGCCGAATGATTTTTTTCCGGTCATGCTTATGACACCTCTATGATGATAATTGTGATAAAACCCGGTATCATCATAGATGTGGTGGGCTCCTACTTCTATGACAGAAAATCATGATAGAAAATGGGCTTTTCGTCCTGGGCGGGCCGGAGACGCAGCTGCATAACATTCTTTGGGCCGTCCATGATGGAAAAAATCGTGGTAGATGCGAGGCTGAGGAAAATATCAGGGAGTTCCCGGTTATGGTGGGTGGTCGGGTCCGAGCGATGCACGGAGGTTTGCGTGTTTCTCTTGTACACGTACGCACATGTGTGTGAGGCGTTGGGCTATAACTGAACCCGAGCGAGGCATTCGCTTACTGAACCCGAGCAATTGCACTAGCTATGCGTTACTGAACCTGAGCTATCGATCAATCCTTGGCTATTAACTGAACCCGATCGAGGGATTCCTTCGCCACTGCTGCTAACTAAAGCCGATCGAACCTGCTACCTCTTGATGAACAGTGAGCGTTGTTGGGGTTGGATGAATAGTTCCCCGTGGGGGTTGGATGAACAGGACCCCCTGGTAGGAGAGGTCGTTGCCGCTAGATGAACAGGACCCCGATCAAGCTGGTTGGGGGTGGATGAACATGACCCCGTGGAGGGATGGTTGAAAAGTAGCTGGTGGAGGCGGGATGAACAGGACCCTCTGGAGGGCTGGTTGAACCGTAGCCGGTGGAGGCTGGATGAATTGTAGCGGGTGGAGGCAGGAGGGAGACGCCGTGGATGAACAGTCGCAGGTGGAGGCTGGAGGAGGTCGATGGTGGATGAACAGTAGCCCGTGGAGTCTCGTTTTGCGGTACGCCACACCCCTCCTGATCAATAGGACCCCGTTTCGACCGTAGGAGGTCGAAGAGAAGTCTGTTTCCTCCGTTTTGTGGTACGCTAGACTCCTCCCGATAAACAGGATACTATTTCGACCGTAGGTGGTCGAACAGAAGGCCGTTTCCTCCGTTCTGCGGTACGCCAGGCCTCGTTTCGGCTGTTCCGTCCAAGCCAGATGGCTCCCAATGATGAACATGACGCATTCCATTGCCTCCTGATGAACACGACACAGTTTCTCCGTTCCAACCCAGCCGGTTGGCTGCCGATGAATAGGACGTCGTTGCTGCCCTCTGCTCCCTCTCCATGTACACGATCCCTGACCGTACGTATGCACAAGTAGGCGTTCAAGACCCCGCCCGTATGTTGGTAAGTACATGTACATGATATAGACGGGACAACCTGAATAGCTACCACTCCTTACTGGGCACGGTTCATTGTGGCAGAAATACCGATGGAACAGTATGTACGTACATGTTTGCGACCAGAATGATAGCGCCACATACGCTTTTGACTGGGTGGGTCCTGGCTATCAAGGAGGATAAGGAGGCACTTCCTTGCATCTGAAGATTTAGCTGGTGGGTCCTAGCTGACAGGGGAAGGATTCTTTTTTTGCGCGTAATAAGGAGGCACTTCCTTGCATGCGAAGATGTAGCTGGTGGGTCCATTTGTCAGCCTCATCGCGTACAGTCCTCTTCCGATGGCTGTCGTTCGTTGACCATGTTGAGCACGCCGCTCGGATAGCACCAGGCGGTGGACTACGTTGAGGCAGGGAACGACGCGGAGCCTGGGAACATGCGGAGGGTAGTATGAGGGTTGACTGGTTCGGCTGCGGTGTGAGGCTGCCATCGCCATAGAATAACAGGGGATGTGGGTAAGTAGAGGGATGTCCTGGCCAGCGATGGGAGCAATAGGGGCGGTGAGGCCTCCTTGGCAGCATAGCCGGCCACGGGAGGCAGGAGCACGCGGTGGTTTGGACGGCTGGAGCAAGAAAATCAGAGGTTGAAGAAGTAGGACGACTATTGGATGTTAACAATCCAGCGGTCACTGGCGATAGAATCGTTTGTTGACTAAGTTGACAAAACCCTGCGTATGCATCAACTTATTAGGGCCACAAGTCAGCCTCCAAATCTGGTGGGCCCTAGCAGTCATGGGGAGCACTCATCATTTTCTGGTTAATAAGGAGGCACTTCCTTCCGTGCCAAAATATAGCTAGTGGGTCGCAACTGTCATTGGGAGGATTCATTCTTTTTGGCGTAATAAGGAGGTTCTTGCTTGCGTGCGGCCATGGACCATGTGGGTCCCAACTTTCAGCCTCTCCATGTACATCCCTTTTCCGATGTTGTCGTTTCTTGACAACATTGACCACACCGTGCCGAGAACACCAGCGTGATGGACGACAGCGTGACCCAGGAAGGGAATGACCCAGAGGCAGGGAAGCCACGGTAGTGGAGGGATGTGGGTGAGTAGAGGGATGGCCTGGCCAGCGGTAGGTTTAGTAGGGGCAGTGAGGCCTGTGCGGCAGCATAGTCGGCCACAGGAGGCGGGAGCAGGCGGTCCTGTCGGCGCTGGATTTGGCGGCTGGAGCAAGAAGATCAGAGATTGAAGAAGCACGGCGGCCTATGGATTGACATCCAATGTTTACGTCTACTAGAATCGTTGGTTGACATATACAATAAGTAAAAAAATCTTGCATACGCGTCTACTTAATAGGCCCACAAGTCATACCATTCCCTATTTTTTTACTAACTTACAGCTCATTGGAACTTCTTATGCAATTTATTGCAGTCCTTTTTTGGTTGGCCAGGGCCAGGTGATGGTGTCCTGGAGTAGGGGGTACTCACCACATCGTCTCCCGATCAGGTGGATCGGGCTGAGGACCCCCATGGCAGTTCACTCATGGGCCATTCCGGGCAGCCCATGCCGCATACAAGGAGTATTCCACAAGACATGGTGATCAAGACAAGGACTCCTCTCCACCAACGTATTCGGCTAGGACTCTTGTTATCCTCGACCTCTGGTGCATTATATAAGCCAAGGCCAGGCTAGTTGATAGTTCATTATGACAGTCATACAAGCTAGACTTCTAGGGTTTAGCCATTACGATCTCATGGTAGATCAACTCTTGTAATACTCATATTCATCAATATCAATCAAGCAGGACGTACGGTATTACCTCCATAGAGAGGGCCCGAACCAGGGTAAACATCGTGTCCCTTGTCTCCTGTTACCATCGACCTTAGACAAACAGTTCGGGACCCCCTACCCTAGATCCACCGGTTTTGACACCGACATTGGTGCTTTCATTGAGAGTTCTGCTCTGTGGTCGGCAAAGGATCAATGGATCGACTATAGATCAACTGCGACGTCGGCATCTTCATCGCCGACTCGACTGGTCACCTTGGCTTGACCGAAGACTGCACCCTACCTTCAATCGTCATGTTTGGATGAGGGCCTTCATCAACATCAACTCTGATATCTATCAAGATCATGGAGGAATCATCCATGGAGCTCGGGGGCTCAACGTCAACATTGTCCTCGGGCGACCGTGCTGTTTTTCTAGACAGTGAACTTGTATCCGCCGCCACCGCCTCCTCGAGTGTTGTTTTAACGATTGCTTCTCTGGAATTGTGCGGAATTGAGTCTCTAACAACCCTAGAAAATTTCATCAAGTTCTGATGGAGAAATCTCTGGCAATCCACGATATACCGGACCCCTGTCAAATCTGGACAGGAATCTGCACGAGTTTAGGGCGTGATCTTCAGAGCCTAGCTCTGAGGTCCTTTGGAAGATCCAACCGTTCATCTATTGCGTAATTCCCATATCTACCACCCCTCAAAATTTCAGCTCGATCCGACCGTCCAAACTCAGGGAACATTCCGATTAGTGCATCACTTTTCAGATATATTTTCTACACGAGAACGAATCCGACCCGAGTTCATCTTTTTTATGAACGGGATTTCAGACATCCTTTTTGAAGGAAGTTTTGTATGGGGTATTGTGTTTTGTTGCCAAACACGTCGTGCTAAATTCAAAGTCTTTTCCAATATGATCTTCACCATCGCGGCAGGTGTCAAACCAGCCCGACAACGTTGCTGCGCCGGGTGTCAAACCAGCCCAACAACGTTGCTCTACGGCTGCCGACTTGCGCTAGACACGTCGTCGCTTTGTTGAGCCGAGCTCAACTTCTTCGGATCATCATCTCTGTGGGCGGAACAAGAGTTTGGCATCGCGAAGGATTAATCATCACCAACATCGTCGCCCCACAGACTACACGGAGCGGGCACACCGGCATGGCCGCACGGTCACTTCATCAAGCCAGCATTGACCATGTCACGAGCTACAACCTGCATCAGCATGGCCGAACTATTGCTTCTTAAAGCCGATGTCCGTCACGCCGACCTACTTCGACACCTCGGCTGGACTGGGGGCTCCACTATTTCTTCGTCAACCTCCTCCGGAGACTTCGGCGTCACCAGCCGACCAGCTTCGTTACGTTAGCTGGACCGGGGGCTTTGCCTCGGCGAGACAATCTTTACCAGCATCGCCATGCCGCCGCTTCATCACCCATCAGGCAACGGGTGTGCGGATCAAGTCCCAATTTTGGGAGTAACCTTTCTTCGGACTGCTACAACTAATAAACCAGGTGCTATTAATCCTAGCAATTTTTGTTTGTTTGGGTTTATCTTTTCCAAGGAATTATTACTCTGGTTTGTTCCATCATCTGTACACAGGTCTATCAAATGGTGGCCGCATTAACGACGGTCGCGTGGTGGTTTGGTCAGTTTCCATACATAGTTCGGCGAACGCCGCATCCAGAGCTCGGATCGACCTGTGAATTCGGCTTTGCCACGCCTTTACCGCATCATGCTGACGCCCTGCATCGACATTGACTTTGGCGCTAGGCCACATATATTTAAATAAATTATTTTTGCGAAAAGCAATTACGCAAGAATTTTATATATATTTATATTATTTGTTTTGGACCACGCTATTTTATGTGTGTAGGTGATCGACTTCGACTGCATCACGCAGTCACTTCGGCACGCCAACGTCATCGTCCCAATTGGCATAAATCGGCTCGCATGATCATCTTGTTGATTGAATTGCCATACCGACATGTTCGATTGCCTCGGGAACTTCGGCATCATCAAGAGGGTCCTACCTCATCGGGTGTTTGGCGCATGGGCCATATTTCTTTTATTACTCACTTTGCATGAATTATTAATCATGCAACATTTTTTTATTACTGTTATCTCCGGCTTGCACTATCTTCTGCGCATAGGTAAATGATCCCGATTGGGTAGCGCTGTCACCTTGGCTGGACTGGGGGCTTCGTCACACTACAAGAAATATGTCAACTTGTGAACTTGACTATTGGTCACTGAAAGGTCATTGTTTTTCATTTGCGACCTTTTTGTGACCAAAAACAGAAGGTCAAAAGCTGGCGGTCGTAAACTGAAATTAACGACCTTCTCTGTGAGAAGGTCGTAGATGTTTATGACCAAAATATGCCTACTAGTTTGTTTTGGTCACTAGCAACCTCCCTAGGCCACATAGGCATCCAGCGTGGCAAGCTGATGTGGCACAAGATTCAGTCCGGTCCAATTCGGTTTTCTACATGGGCCTAGCCCAACAATTCGGCCTTTTTACTGTGTATTTTCTCTATTAATTTTCTCTAGCTACATGGGCCTGGCCCAACAATTTGGCCTTCTTATTTTCTAGGCATGGCCTTTTTGCTAGTCTATTGATTTTCTATTTTCAACCATTTTATTTTGCGGTTGGTCCTACCACAGATTGGTCCCACTTGTCATGCTTATCCCAAAATTGGTCCCACACATCAAAAATTTCGAACTTTGCCAAACAACCATTATATCATTTCACAGGTATTCAAATCACATATACAATAATTATCAGACCAGAGAGCAAACGAAATTCATCCAAAACAACACTACATTGGTCTATTACAATCATTACAATATACTACAAGCCAGATATGCCTACTACTGCCTACAATTACAACACATAATATGCTACTGTTTGTTGATATGCTTCACAGCTTCAGACTTTGATTCACACTTCACATGTGCAAAGAATAAGAATGAAAATATAAGAATAAGAATGTGTACAGAACATCAAACAATAGCCAATGAGGAATCCAATAACTTATAAGCAAAAATTGACAGCAAATGCCATGTAGATAAATAGTATGACTAACACTAACCAGTATATGTTCATGGAGTGACAAATGTTCTCACTAGCTAGGATTTTTTGGCATATAGTATACTGACATGTGAAACTCTTAACTAAATTGATCATATAAATGAAAAGAACTGTAAGAACGAGTTCATTCATTCATTCAAAATCCAGGCATGTCAAATTTTAAGCACCAACAGAACAGATCTAACAAACCAGACTATAATCATCATGCATCAGGATTTATGGTTCTAGCAAAATAGTAAGGAGACAGAGATACACGCATCAAGCATACCAGCTACTACAATAAGAGGTCGAGATGCTCCAGAAACTGTAGGGAGTATGCACCCCGGCAGTCGTGCAGCAGCTAGGGACTGAGGAGGATGAGCTTGCTCCCATTGTACCTAGATGGTAGACAAGAAACCAAGTTATGGCAGCAGAAGCATCATGTTGTATCCACTGTACCTGGGTCATATTTAGGTACATAATTAGCTAATATGTTGATAAAAAGTACTCAGTAGCTACAATGTATAGTTTACACGTATGAACGGAAGATTCAGCAAAGGCATGTTGATAAAACAGTGAAAACAATGGTGTCAGGTATACCGCCATGCATGAGCACTTCATGATATTTATATTCATCATCACAGCAACCCATAACCACCTATGCTCATTGTTACAAATCTATGCATAGTTAAAAAATAAACCTATCTATTTGAAACCAGAATAGATTTCTCACTCAAATCTGAATTCATTAGTTTATCCTCCAGACTATTGAAATCTCAGGCCTCTAATTCGCTAGGTTCTGGGGCAACAAACATCATTGCAAATTTGCAATGCAGCATAGATAAACCAAATGTAAGTTCGGAAACAACAAGGTAGAATCATCTAGACCACATGTTTACCAGCAAAGAAATCTAGAACACATGTTCAACCAGAATGCACTACTCCATTCTCGTAATATTAACATAGAGGAACTTCGTCTATTAGACGATCCCCAAAAGGACCAAGCATCCACACTGCACAAACAGCATGCTCGCATTCACAGAAATAGAGCTCAGGCAGTAGCAAATAAACATTGATGGATTACCCACCGTGCATAGACCAATCAGCAACAGTAGATAGTAGAAGAAGTAGAAGGGGGAGGGCACTGTCTTGAGAGGAACTCCCCTGATTGCAGGAACCACAAAACAGCTGGTGGAGCATGGCCGCCGCCATCTGCGTGAGCTCACTCCTTCCTTGGTAGAGGGCGGCAAGGTCCAAGCCATGGCCTTGATGCCCGCCGGCGGATCTGGTGGATGTGCTCGCCGCCACACCAAGATCGGGGGTATAGGGTTCCCGGAGGAAGCGACCAAGCCACGTCCGCCGTGCACAGGGCCACGACCAGGCGTCGGGGAGGACGGGGCCAGAGTCGGTGAAGAGGCCATCATCCTTCTCGTGGTGCATGCCATTGCCGTTGGAGTCGGGCATTTTCGGAACTCCTATAAATGAGATGGAAAACAGATTAGTCATAAGTAAACAATCATTGTTTGCATCAGTACATTGACACTTGCAAGTTTATTATTGCACTGGTAACCAGCAAGGTTATGTTTCAATAACTGCAAATTGTGGCAAATTGTGGTTAATTCGCCCTGGTATGTAGTCAGTACTATCCAAGAATACATGAATGATATATATAGTAAACAGATAGTGTAGGGAGCACTGCATAACTGTATGATATCTAAGCTAAACGCACTGTGTAACTATATGAACTCTACGCTAAAAGGTCTTTGGAAGTGTATGTCAGTAGATAGAATGGTAATCGGTGTACTCTGCTATTTTACCTACTATACACAAAACAGATTAAATGTCCATGGACAATTCTAGTAAACGCAAAAATAGTATCATTAGTTGGGATCACTTCTGATTTTGCTTGCTCGCACACCAACCACAAACGTGATCACAACCAAGTATTTAACTAGTTTGCCGCAAAGTTTAAGTTACTACTAACCGGAAGTGAATAATCAATTATTAAAGATAATGAAGTTAATTGAACAATTTTTACACATGTATAATGGCGTGAATAGAGCAATAGAGCAATGCCCAATCTAACTAGGTGATATGTTTGGCTTGGCGACAAAAGCAATCTAAGAAAGTAATCTAGCAACATCTAATCTGGGATAATCATCCATCCATGCTTGTTATTATGTAGGAACAGTAGTAGTAACCGGCACGATGCAGTGAAAGGAAACAATAACTGGTGATTAACAATATAGTACATGATCTACATAGTTAACTGAAGCATTGCTGTCTGAATCCACACAGTTCACTGAATATCTTATACACTTCATCTTCAGGTCTGACAAGGCAGGGAGAGGGAGGGGGTTACCTGTAACTGCAGGCAGGAAGATGGGTGGGAGTTGGGCGAGGTCCATGGTGACCTTCCTTGCTTCCTCCCTCCCTGCTCGGGTGGTTCTACAATCCAACACATCCTCCAGGCCTAGCTAGGGTTTTTTCTTCTTCTCCTGCAACAATGGAAAGGGAGGACCATGGCATCACCAACAGTACAGAACTGAGCAACAAACAAAAGCAGAAGCAAATCGAAATCGAAACGAATTAGGCACCTTGGCGATGGAGCTCCATGGACGGCTTGGAGAAGGTCGGGGCAGAGGAGGTGCAGCGAGAAC
This sequence comes from Triticum dicoccoides, assembly GCF_002162155.2. Taxonomy (NCBI): domain Eukaryota; kingdom Viridiplantae; phylum Streptophyta; class Magnoliopsida; order Poales; family Poaceae; genus Triticum; species Triticum dicoccoides. The sequence goes on from NC_041392.1 coordinate 532,514,195, forward strand.
GGGATCTTCGAGTGCCCCGAGGGAGGAAGGAACGAGGCGGTAGCGGGGCGACGCAGCCGACCTCCGTCGCTTCGGGTGGGTCCTGGCCGCCGGGTCGATCTGTGACTAGGCAGTGTCCCAAATCTTTGCCTTGACGACCTTGCCATCGACATAGAGGGAGCGGGTGGCGAACTCGACCCCCTGATGGTGGACTTGGACTCGAGGTTGAACTCGTTGCGAGTGAAGCGGGAGAGCAGGTTGGACTTGCCGATGCCGAAGTCGCCCATGAGGATGACCTTGAAAAGGTAGTCGTGGTTGTCCTCCGCCCGGTACCCCGCCGCCATTGCTTTAGTCGCGTCAGCGATCTTGTTGTGGGGGTGGGGAAGGAGGGGCGAAGGGGAAGGTGGGGGAGGGAGGGATGGGAGGCGACAAGG
>NC_041392.1:532515341-532592975 GCF_002162155.2 Triticum dicoccoides
GATGGGGGACGGGGAGGAGATGGTGGAGAGGTCGGCGGTGGTGGGTGGGGGAGGCGACGGTGCCTTTATCGGATCTGGGAGAAAGATGAGCGAGGGAGAGGAAGGCGGGGGCGGCAGGGTGCCACGATCGTATCTGGGGAATGGGTGGGTGGGTGGGTTAGGGTTCGGGTTTCTCGGGAGAAGCTCCACCGTTGATGGGTTTGTGATGGATGACTCAGATCACTTCGGACTGGGTGATCCGCGTGATTGTGGTTCCTCGCTTCTCATTGGCCAGTTGTTTTGTGCTGGAATCTTTAAAATTTGGACCCAAATCCTCTTAAGTTTTTTAAGAAAAAACTACAAATCTGACTTGTAAAAAGGACCACAACTTTTTTCGAAAATATTAGTCAACAACTTATTTATAATTAACTAAAATGTCACGATCACAACCGTTTACAATTAAGCTAGAAAATCAAAACACTAGCGGTGCAACACTGCTTCATTGCAACTCCGTCGGTCCCGGTGATGTTGGATCACAGCACCGGCGGTCCCCAGTGATGCTCTGTAGCATCACCGATGACTATTGCAGCATCACCTTCTGCTGCAACTCCCGACGACCTTGCGGCGCCATGCATAACCGGTGGCAACTACCCGGCAGCCAGCGGCGCCGCGCATCACTGCCCCACACCATGAGCTTCGATGCCCCTCACATCAACAAATTTTCGCATCAAATGATCTCATATTGTCCAAAGGGTGCATCTTGAAATGGCAAAGAATGTTGCCTAAGGAAGTTTTCATTTTCTTTGGAAGAAAAAATCATTTTCCATTTTCTGAGTGCCCAAAATGAGTTTTTTTGTGTGAAGGGCCTACCAAATAATTATTGCAAAATTGTATCAAATCAATTTTCTAAAATACTAGGCCATATTTAATGCACATTTGACCAAATGGTTGGGTGTCATAAGTTTTGATCCACCTCTCGTGAAAAAGACAAATTTCTGCCGATTCAGCAGGAAGCGGGTCAAATTTGAATTGTAGCTGCCTTGTAGTTTGCTCTTTATTTTTTCAAAAAAATCATTTCTAGGTACATAAGTATCTATTTAATCAGAGAAACACCAAAAAAATTCCAAGATTCAACCACTAGCTAGGAACGGTCATTCCCGCCGTTTTGACCGCATTTTGAAACGGGCATAAAAATTCAAAAAAATCAAAAATTGGGAAACCTTCGCATTGTGTCATTATATGTGGTCAAGTTCACAGGAAAAATAATAAACTTGTAATACATCAATTATTTTAAAAAAGTGTTCTCAGAAATGAGCTATCACGCGTGAAGATTCATGGCTTTCAAGCCAAATGATCAATCTTATGGCCGCATTCATGGCATAGTTTGTTCAAATGATCTCATATTGTTCACAAGGGTGCATATTGGAATTACAAACAACATTGCCTAAGGGACTTTTTATTTCCTTTGCATGAAAAATTCATTTTCCATTTTCCGAGTGCCTGAATTGAGTTCTTTTTGTGAAGGACCTACCATATATTTGTTGCAAAATTGGACCAAATCATTTTTCTAAAATACTAGGCCATATTTGATTCACAATTCACCAAATGGTTGGGTGTCAAAAGCCTTGATCCACCTCTGGTGAAAAATACAAATTCCCGCGGATTCAGAAGGAAGCGGGTCAAATTGGAACTATAGCTGCCTCATAGTTTGCTCTTTATTTTTTCAAAAAATCATTTCTAGATACATAAGTATCTATTTAATCAAAGAAACATCAAAAGTTTTCCAAGATTCAACCACTAGCTATGAATGGTCAAACCCGCCCTTTTCATCGCATTTTGAAACGGGCATAAAAAATCAAAAAAATCAAAAAATTGGGAAACCTTCGCATTCTATCATTATATGTGACCAAGTTTCCAGGAAAAATAATAAAATTGTAATACGGTAATTATTTTAAAAAAGTGTTCTCAGAAACGAGCTATCACGCGTGAAGATTCATGGCTTTCGAGCCAAATGATCAATCTTATGGCCACATTCATGGCATAGTTTGTTCAAATGATCTCATATTGTGCACAAGGGTCCATATTGGAATTACAAACAACGTTTCCTTAGGGACTTTTTATTTTCTTTGCACGGAAAATCCATTTTCCATTTTCCGAGTGCCCGAATTGAGTTCTTTTTGTGAAGGACCTACCATATATTTGTTGCAAAATTGGACCAAATCATTTTTATAAAATACTAGGCCATATTTGATTCACAATTGACCAAGTGGTTGGTTGTCAAAAGCCTTGATCCACCTCTGGTGAAAAAGACAAATTCCCGCCGATTTAGTAGGAAGCGGGTCAAATTTGAACTGCAGCTGCCTCATAGTTTGCTCTTTATTTTTTCAAAAAATCATTTCTAGATACATAAGTATCTATTTAATCAGAGAAACATCAAAAGTTTTCCAAGATTCAACCACTAGCTAGGAACGGTCAAACCCGCCGTTTTCATCGCATTTCGAAACGGGCATAAAAATTCAAAAAAATAAAAAAAATGGGAAACCTTCGCATTCTGTCATTATATGCGACAAAGTTTCCAGGAAAAATAACAAACTTGTAATACGACAATTATTTTAAAAAAGTGTTCTCAGAAATGAGCTATCATGTGTGAAGATTCATGGCTTTCAAGCCAAATGATCAATCTTATGGCCACATCCATGGCATAGTTTTTTCAAATGATCTCATATTATGCACAAGGGTGCATCTTGGAATTCCAAACAATGTTGCCTAAGGGAGTTTTCATTTTCTTTGCACGGAAAATTCATTTTCCATTTTTTGAATGCCCAAAATGAGTTTTTTTTGTGAAGGAGCTACCATATATTTGTTGCAAAATTGGACCAAATCATTTTTATAAAATATTAGGCCATATTTAATGCATAATTGACAAAATGGTTTGGTGTCAAAAGTTTTGATCCACCACTTGTGAAAAAGACAAATTTCTGCCGATTCAGTAGGAAGCGGGTCAATTTTGAACTGCATCTACCTTATTGTTTGCTCTTTATTTTTTCCAAAAATCTTTTCTAGTTACATAAGTATCTATTTAATCATAAATATATGGTTTGGTGGCGATACGTCGAGGTTTGGATGTGGCCCAGGGCCCCAACTCCAAAACGCGTATACTCGCATGCCCGTCGCGTGGTCACCGCGTGACCTTGGCATTGACATGCTTTCTGGGAGGTCTAGGCATGTCTAGTGGGTTGGGCACTCCCCAGGTAGGTGCTAGGAAGAAAATTACAACAGAAGAATCTCACGAGGAGACTGACCTATGCTCAAAGATGAATTAGCAGCCAAGTGTTTGATTAGCGGTACGGGAAATGCACATGGCTAATGGGCTTGAGTTTTGGCTGAGGATGATCAGTTACTAAGAAGACAATCTTCACAAATTTTCAGCTCAAAAGGAGGATCCTAGGTGGTACTTGCTTTGCAAACAACCACACTGGACATAAATATGAATGTTGAAGCTCGGCTCAAAATAATGAATGGATTGAGATGGCATTTGGTGGAGGATGGTTATTTGGGCATAGAAAGCACTGTAGAAAATGGATACTATTTGGACATGCCAAAGTGGTACTTCCTTCACAAACTGTTGTTTTGAATAGAATAGGAAAATGAATATTTTTGAATTATTTTTGAACTAGGCAAGGAAGGTTTTTTACATATTTGACGAAGATATGACCCAAAGAATTTATGAGATTTTTTTGGGAACTTGGGGAATGATAGAAATATAGGTTGCTTCACAACCTAGGGCAAAAACTGCCACATGGACATGACACATAGGCAAAACTGATGAGGTGGCGCCTAGTCATAGCAACCCACCACAATTTACAAGGTTATGACCATCTATATTGGTCGTTAACAACTAGAGATAAGGCAGCGGACTAACGTTTTTTGCTTTATGACCATTTCATCTATATTGGTCATGATCGGCTAGAACTAAGGCAGCAGACCGGTGCTATCTGCTTTATGACCATTTCGTGTAAGGAAATTACGACCTTTCTGACCAAAATGGTCGTTATAGTTTAGGGTTTGGAGCCCCCCGAATAGCTTTTGACCAATTGGTCTGAAATGGTCATAGATCTATGACCAATTCTTCCAGGGTCACTGACAGAAGGTCACTAGTTGACATATTTCTTGTAGTGTCATCACTTCATTAACCCACGCCGGGGACTTCGGCGTCACTCTGCCGGCCTGCATTGGCCGAGCCATGTCACTACCTTGGAGTGCCGAACTCCTTGCTCGGACACCTCGGGCTTAGAGGCTGGGACCTCGTCCATGACGAGGACTGTGAACCTTGTCGGATCTGTCACAGATCAATGGGCGTCTTCATCCCGCCACAAGCCTGAATCGCGTCTTCAACACCGAGCACATTAACCAGCTAAGTCGCTTTCATGCTCAAAAACTTCTAGTTCTAAATTTTGTTTGGTTCGACCAAGCATTATACTTTTTGGCAAAAAGTTGTTTGTGAAAAAATTCCTTGTCAAAACATTGTTTGTGACACACAAATTCAAATACCCCGTTTACTTAGGGGCTTCCTTTATGAAGCCTTTCCTCTTGCATATGATTATACTTATATGGCTTCGTTCCTTGTTCGTGTATTATGCCATAATATGCACCGTGTTGACTTAAGTGTTTCGCAAGCTGGGTTGCCTGGCTCCTGTGCTTACCCCTACGTTCCCGATTGTTTGGCTAGGCAGTAAAGGGAGCACCTGTATGATTGTTACTACCGGGTCATCTGAGTTAGTACCTCAGACTGGGTGAAGCCGAAAGCTAGCGCTCTTATTGTTTTCAATCATGGTCAGCACACAACAGAACTCATGAGTACAAAAAATTATTGCACAAGTCTCTTAGTAACAATGAGAAACCGAAGAAAGGTATCAGTGGAGGTACTATTTTCTTCGAAGATGCTTCTTACACTTCATCAGTAATATAGCATAAGTTCCCTAAGCGCGCTTTGTCTGTTACAGCCTTATGGCCTGATTGCCTGGTTATCGGAAACATCGCCGATATTCTCGACAGGTGGAGTACATAACACTTTTCGGCCCTTGACCGAAGAGGGAGAAGCCGATGGTCGGTTAAGACGTGTTTAAAGTTCGGGTGAACACATATATGATATAACTACTTCAGTACATACAATCATTACACATAAAATTCTTTTACCCAAGTCACTTGAGGGCTCTTAAAATTTATATGAGTTGTTTTATAGTAAATGTGTTTTCTTCTTGGTCATTGCAAAGTCTTTTTCTGAACTAACCTCAGAGAAGTACTCCGCCGTTGGGATAAGGAGCTTGAAGTTGTAGGAGGACCCACGTGAAGTCTCGAGATCGGATGTGGCATGTTAAAGCACGACAGAAGCACGATTTTTTTCCAATTTTTGGATTGGCACCGAACACTTGATCTTGTTCGGACGTCAAGTTTTTACTGACATTTTTTTGGTTTTCCAAGCTTATGGCACTTTTAAACTATTTGTCTGTTTCCAGCATAAGTCTCGTAGTGCAACGCCGGACACCTTTAGAGATTCGGCAAAAACATTCTCGGATATTGCTATATATGCATCGGTTTCAAATTGTGTCTTCGTTCAAATAGTTGGGTTGCCCGGCTCCTGTGCTTGCCTCCTACGTTCTGCTTTGTTCGGCTAGATGTGCAAAGGGAGAACCACTACGATTGTGCTTCCAGCTCGCATGGTTAAGCACCTCAGTGGAGAAAGCCGAAAACTGACTGACGCACTAAGCGTAAACTGGTCAGCGATCCGATGACTATGTTAAATGACGGGCCGTTCATAACATTGGCTGAAGTGTTTACGGCTTGACCTCGGCTGTCGTTGAACACTAACCGGGGGCTTGTAGCCAGCTTCCCCAGTTTAAAGCTCCTATGACTAAGTGAAAGTTATAAAGCCCGTATATCTGATTGCCTCGTTTCCGCTAACACAACCGCCTTCGGGCACCGAGACGTCGGCTAAGGGTTGTCTTGTTATTGCGGAGACACCCTGCGTAGTATCTACAAAGGGGTAGAAGCTGACGATGGGCCACTTTCAACTGATAAACGTTCGCAACAGAGTCAAAATAAACATATCATCGTCATTTATATTTAATATTCAAGGGCTAACTTCCGTAATCATCATTATAAATCCATAAATATGCATCAATTTGACTTAAGATTTTTGCCAAGCTGGGTTGCTGGCTCCTCTGCTTACCCATACGTTCCCGATTGTTCGGCTAGGCGGTAAAGGGAGCACCTCTGTGATTGTTACTACCAGGTCATCCGAGTTAGTACCTCAGACTGGGTGAAGCCGAAAGCTAGCGATCTTAAAGGATCACATTGGTCAGCCATGACGGAAGTGAAAATTTTGGTTCATTATTACCATAGAGTTCGGGAACTTTCCCCGAACTAAATCCTCAATATTTTCCTCCCACATTGATCGGGGGTGAGGTTTCATGATCATGATAAGCATGATGACCCAAAGAAAGTAACCGATAGCAGGACTATTTTCCTTGGAAGATGTTTCTTAATATAACACGTCTCTCCGCGTACCTTTGTTTATCAAACCGTATGATCGGATTGCCTTGTTTATGGTAAATCTTAGCTCTCATGAAGGCTTTATTAAGAAGGACAAACACTCCTCGGTTGCTGGCCGAGGAGGTGGAAGCCGATGGTCGGTCAACAAAGTTTTGCACAATACGGATCCGAGCATTAATGATGTAAAATACTTGGATACATAGGATCATAAATTGCGAGTAAAGTCGATTTATTGTAGCTCGTCTTTTAAATACCAAGCGAGCAACTTACTGTCAGGACCCCGACTCAATGCCACATCGATCTAGCATGTAACACCTCATATCACTTTGCGGCCTCACGCACGGTATTCCCACGGGTGTCGCTTTACCTTAGCCCGGGACCGTTTGCGCCTTTTGGCACACGTATATGACAGTGTCGCTAGCATCCATATGATAAGGAGCCCGGGCTGACATGGCTAGTCGTAAACCCAAAGTGGCACAGACTTACAGGGACAGGCATCCATGACCCAGCATCGAACGTGTCGGTCATCAGCGAGTGAATCCAGGCTGTAGCACTGGGCTAGCAGGACTCCGGTGAACCGGGCTGTAGCGGGCTAACAGGACTCCGGTATTCATCGCGTGACATTTCCCCGAAGGGACAGACACAGGAACGAAGAAGGACACATGCCGGCCAGCCTAAGTGTTCCGGAGCAGTAGCAAGCTACCATGGCTCAGTGGAGACACTAGGAGACATTTCCCGGTAAGAGAGGCTACTAAGGATAAACAACTAGATAGTCAGATCCCACACATACCAAGCATTACAATAACATACACACAATATGCTCGATATGTGCAAATACAACATGGCATCACAAAATGACTCTACGACTCAAGTAGTTTATTCAATAGGCTCCGAGGAGCGAGATATTACAAACATGGGTCTCATAACCCAACACTCAGAGCATACAAATCAAAGCACAAGCGGAAGCTATCATGTCTGAGTACAGACATCTATAAATGAAAAAGGCTGAAAAGCCTGACTATCTATCAGATCCTGCCGAGGGCACAAGATCGTAGCTGAGGTATCAAGCTAAACGTCGAAGTCCAAGCGGAACTACTAGTGAGACTGAAGTCTCTCTGCAAAAACATAAAATAGGCAAACGTGAGTACAAATGTACCCAGCAAGACTTACATCAGATCTATCTACACATGCATCATCATCAACAAAGGGGATGGTGGAGTTTGACTGTAGCAAGCCAGCTTTGACTCGGTGGCTATCCTGAACTACGACTGCAAGTAACTCTTTTGAGGTGGCGCACATGAGTCCACATATTCACCATATCAATACACCACTATGGATCCGCTCCCGTCTCCCTACGAGAACGCCATCCATAGCACTCACGCTTATCTTGCGTATTTTAGGGTATCCACTTTCACTTGTCTATGAACTATGCAATGGGGTCCAAGTTTCCATATCCGAGGAATCCGGCTATTCGAATAGATGATGTTAACCCTGCGGGGTGTACTTCTTCACACACGCCCCCGCCACTTACCGCCCTGTACACGTCATGTACCTCGGCAACCTTCAAGCGGAAGCCGGGCGAGGGAGTCGGCCACGACCTGACTAACCGAACAAGTCTCTAGTCCAGGTTTATCGCCTATTCGGGTTCCATCCGCAAGGAGATCCGGCCGGGGTGTCGCTTACGGCCCCAAACGATGTGTGCAGGGTTCCCAAGCCCACCAACCGGGTGCCACTTGGTACACCGGGCCACTGTGCCTAGTCTGTCCCAAGCCCACCTGTACCGGGTGCCACTTGGTAGACTACTAACACTACCTACAAACACCAGAAACTAGTTGCAACTCCTGGACAGAGATCATGTTGATTAATAAGTTGAGAGGGGTCGAGTTACCGGAACCCAATGTGTGGTAGTAACTGGTCATGGATCACAAACACAGAACTCAGTTCCTGAGGACGGCTGCAATGAGACAACCCACCATGTACTCCTACATGGCCTCTCACCGCTACCTTTACCAAATCGTGTTCACACACTTAGCTCACACACAGTAGGACATGTTCACACGCCTCTGATTCATCCCCGATGAATCAGACCTGACTCAACTCTAAGCAGTAGCAGGCATGACAAACAAGCATGAATGAGTAGGCACATCAGGGCTCAAACAACTCCTACTCATGCTAGTGGTTTTCATCTATTTACTGTGGCAATGACAGGTCATGCAAAGGATAAAGGGTTCAGCTACCGCAGCAAGTATCAAATATGTCGTTGTTGTCCTAATGCAGTAAAAAAGAACAGGAGCGAGAGAGTGGGATTTTATCGGAATGAACAAGGGGGGTTTTGCTTGCCTGGCACTTCTGAAGATAACATTGAGTCTTCATCAGTGTCAACGATCACATCGTCGGTACACGTCTATCGAGAGGGGACAATTACCGGCAACACAGAAGGGAACACAATCAATGCAATGCACAATATGATGCATGATCATGACATGGCAAAATGAATGTATTTTGGGCTAATGCATCTAAAACCAGATTAAATGAAGTTGGTTTGAATCCAAGATCCAAATTCAAACTCCATATGTGGTTATTTAAATGTCATTCACTTGATTTGTGCTAAACAGCAGCTATAAGTTGTTCTAACATGCATGAAAATGGTACAGATGGATTCCTTGAATTTTTCTGATAATTTTTCATATATAAATTATCTAATTTGGAGTTACGGTTGAATTTCTATGATTTTTAGAAGTTTTAGCTATTTTCTGGAATTTCCTGAATTATAATAAATCCATATAATGATTTATTGCGTCAGCACTAGGTCATGCTGATGTCAGCAGGTCAACTAGGCGGGTCCAGGTCAAACCTGACCAGTGGGGTCCACTGGTCAGTGACTGGGGCTGGATAGTGCCAATGACAGGTGGGGCCGGGTCAACAGACACGTTAGCACGATCAAAGCTGACGTGTGGGCCCATGGTGGTTAGGTTAACACTTAACAGAAAATAATAAAAATTAACTAAGGGCGTGGGGCCCATACGTCAGTGGCTCTGGGGAGGGTTAGTTGGGTCATTAGTGGTTAACTAGACCGGGGTTAGGCCGACGGCTCGTCGCCGGTGAGGTCAGTGGCGGCGGAGCGCGTCGGGTTTCGCCCACAGGCGACCATTTGGACGGCGGATTGGTCCTACGCGTAGCTGGGGGTCGCGTGCGTCTGGTAGTGCAAGTGGGAGGAGCTGGGGTGGAGCGGGCTCGCCGGAGTCGAGCTCGTGGCGGCGGCCGGAGTTCGGGCAACGGCGGGTTCGGCGCTATGGTGCATGGGAGGAGGGGTTGGTGGGCGCTACGGGCTCGTGGAGACGTTCTGAGCACGATGGTGCACTCAGGTGGGAGCTCCAGTGGCTCTGGCCACGACGGCGACGAGGCACGGCGGCGGCGAGCTTCGGCCGTGGTGGAAGAAGGAGCTAGGGAACGAAATCAGGTGCGGGGAGTGAGGGGAAGAGAAGAGGAGCTCACGGGGAGTTCGTCGGCGGTCTCGGGGAGCTCGGGGAGGCGGCGGAGGCGGCGAATCGACAGCGGCGGTCCTCGGTGGCCGAGGAGGGGAAAAGCGCCGGGACGGCGCTTCGGGGCTTCTCCGGTCGCGTGAGCCGACGGGGAGGTCGAGGGAGGCACTGCGGAGCTCAGGAGCACGTCGGGGAGGAGAAGGGGTGGTGGTGGCCATGGTTACGACGACGATGACGGCGAGCTCCGCTCGGTGGTGTGCGCGAGAGGGAAGCAGAGGAGGGAATGGGGTCCAGGGGGAGAGAGGAGAGGTGCAGGGGCGAGGGGGAGTGCGTGGCGTCTCCGGGCGTCGAGGAGGGAGGCAACCAGGCAGGAGGTGGCCAGGGGGAAGCAGGAGGTGGCCGAGGCCTCTCGGGCGCGCGCCATGCCTCGCCTCTGTTCGTCCTCCTGGCAGAGGAGGAAGAGGACAAGGGGGAGGAGGTGGGCTGGGCCGGCTGGGCCGGCCAGATGGAGCTGGGCCAGGCTCTGGTGGGCTGCACGGTAAGGCCAGGTAACTTCCTTCTCTCTCTCTCTTTTTCTAATTATCTCAGTTTTCTATTATTCTGTAAATTTAGGGCTTTATTAAAAATACTCAGACACTTTCAAAAATCATGAAACTAATCATGGCTACTATTTAGAATATATCCAACAGTAAACATTTTAGTTTATGATTATTTGAGCATTTGAAATATTTAATAGCATTTAAATGCCCAAATGAAAATACTATATGATTTGATTCAGTGACCAAATATGTCCTGCAAAAATATAAACCATTTTTGGTAGATGCTTCCACCTCAAACCAGAAATGTTGAACATTTTTAGAGGACATTTTGAGTTCAATGAAAAAGGTTTTATTTTGACCCTAGTTGAATTCATTTGGTGCTAGGGCTTAGTCAATCCCCATCTCAGGTTTAAATGAAATTTAAACATGATGTAACACTCTAATACATGCACTAGGCATTGTCAGAACTAGGGATGTGACAACTCACCCCCACTAAACAAGAATCTCGTCTCGAGATTCAAGCGTAGGGTAGGATGAAGGGGAAACGCAAACTAGTATAATCTTCACGATCCAGGTGGCACTTCAAATGAACGTTGATTCAATCACCATCATTGTCTTGATGTCTTGCTCTGAGAAATCCTGTCAACATGACATGGAGGGAAGAAGACTCTAGAAGGGTCGATCTCCTCGAAGATCGAACAACTCACGGAATGAGACATAGGACCAACTCTCGGGTTGAGACACGAGATACACATCAAGAGGGGTGGAAAGAAACGGATGACGAAGGTTCACTAGGTAGACAATAATTCCACACTTAAGAAGGTGGTAAACGATTGTCAACGTAGCGAGGAGTTAAGTTGACATGACACCATAATGATGCACCTTAGGGAAGGTGACTCGAAGATATATCCCCTTAAGTGGCAAAAAGAATTACTTTTGATACCGAGATCATTGAAACTCTTTATACCAGCCTAAGGCAATTCTTGAGTGATTGTTTGGAGGGGTTCGGTAGAATGGCATACTTGGACTTGGATGATGTGGATTACCTTGTTGAAGACAACATAATGGATGAATTTGCTTACCACCGGAAATGGAAGAGACCCATGGTAGAATGGCACATTGGTGGTGCAAGCTGGGAACAAAATGCAAATGCTGGGAATGATTCTGGTAACTGGGGAAGAACCCAACAACAGACAGTGAATCCACTGTTTGAAAGGTTATAGCATAATCGAGGAGACTGAGGGCAATCCAGTTAGTGCCGATGATAACGCCTAGCGCTTGTGCGTGCTCTCAGGAACTTGAGCATTTCCATATTCATCAAGGTTTTACCAACATCCGTGTCAAGGATCCTGGCAACACAACATACCACCATGATGACTAATGATGGATGATGCAGATGCAAAGGAGGATAACACTTTCTCAGATTTCACCCTTGGCGGGGCCAAGGAAATAAAATCTGGATGATCGACCGAGAGACATTTAGCACTCGGCTTCTAATGTTCTCCTTGACGTGCTAGTGTATCCTATTCATAGATATGGTTTGATAACTAGAACATCAGGTAAAGGTCGGACTTCAGGAACACAAAAATCCATAAGGAACAACTAGGGAGTAGATCCTACGAAATCCCTATGGGGAGGTCGCCAACTTCCTCAATCAAGATATTATAATAACAGGTCTTCCGGCTGGGTGTGTTGGCCACGACATCCATTTTATCGGTTATCGAGGGACCAATATTATAGTTCTTGGAGAATGTTCCAACCATCATATCTGCCTGAGATTCAGATCTGGTTGGTGTCAGGATATTCCAGACTCATCGAGTCTAGGAAGAAAAACGAAAGTTTGCAACACAAATCGACGAGATGACGTTGCGAGATTCTCGGGAGATGATCTACGATAGTAAGCTCCAAAACATGAGCTGGTTCTGCTACAAACATGTGAACACGTTGTCCCAGACAAGCATGACCACGTGGTAGTCTTACAATAAACGCTACCGAGTTCTGGTTGGGAACCATCACCGTGGATAACGAAGTCCTTGCATAAGTCATATGATTAGCTCTTATGAAGGAACTTCTTCTCCTTGAACAAATCAATCAGTGGCTTGGTGTGCTCGGGACACATATGGGATGAAGGTTGCAAGTCTCCAGACCACAGAATACTTCGCACGTGTGCATGATTGATTTGGGATGATTCCAAGGAAACAAAACAATCTTCCTCGAATTCATGGCGGCAACTTGCATCATATGCACATGAATTAGGGGAAGTCACTACTTTCATCCAAACATCTGCTTCATGAACGAAACACGAAGAAATGCTTACACAAGTTTCCAACACTAGGTTGATGTTCAACATGATTCATGGGGGAGACAAAATGCTACTGATGGGCTCAACAGCAACTCATCGGAATTTCCATATCACTGGACTTCCACCATCATGTGAACACGGTGATAGCATTGGTCAGACCAAAGATGTAATGGTGTATGCTCGAGGGATCAACCACGAGTAGGACGACATTACGAGCATCGTTGGTACTGATTTGATTTGACGATAGCCCACACTCAAATCAGAGGATTGATAAGACAATAGGTCCAGCAACTGATCACAGGGACCAATCGATGAAGATATCATCTTTCTTCAACACACACTACACAAGATTATCCCCTTGGAACGAACTAAGTCAGGCAAGCTTTTATCCTCCAACTCTCCAAGTTGTCGTTTAGCTTAACCAACTAGCTCAGGGGTATCCAACACGGATTCTTGGAGAAAGGGTGGTTTACAATAAACCAACTTGATCACGAGCTCAACATAGCGGTTAGGTGACAACCTGGTAGTACTTCCGAGAAGATCTTCGGAAAATCACGAACCACCGATATGTTACTAAGCTCGAGAACAATCTTGCTTTTTGGGGCAAGACGATATTATCAAATGAGTGAGGACTTGACAAGATCCTAACTCATCAATTGAAGGGTGCACCGAAATAAGGACTAGGTAGCACGATTAGTCTTAGAAGGATGATTCCAATAACCAACACACTAAGAATGAAATTATTGTCCTTTAACTACCAAGCAACGAGGTTGCTGGGAGTATTGATTTCACACATCACAATTCATTTGTCGGTATTCCGGTTGCATCAACACGAGGGCCGAGGAATGACTAATGATGGTGAGAAGTATCACTACGTCAAAATTCATGAGAGTTGGTGCAGTTCTCATGACAATTCTGACATAAAGGGGGTAATACTCCAAGGTAGAACAGAACCAAAGGCTGGATTGGCATTTGATCTGCGGAATACAACTGCTTTGACCCAATCCTAGATATGGATGAGGTACTGGAGTTTGTTTCTCCTATCATTCTACGATAGAATGGCTTGACGGACCACAAGAGTAATAGGCATCGATAAACGAACGCACGCATACTCTTGACTATCAATTGATAGGCGAGGGTCAGAAGACAACTAAAGAGGGACAACTCAAAGGAACATACGATTTTCTGAGTTGTGGATGCATGGTTTAGCATGTCGAACGAAGTTCAACATAATTCTTCCGGATAACCCATGCAGAAAGGTAGAACTGGCAGAGCCACAATATAACATGGAGAACTCATAGAGGGCCTGTTGTGATCTTTTGATCCAACAAACTTCTGCCAAAATGGTTCGTGGTATTTGGAAGAACGATATACCATGGACCTCGAGGACTATCGCAAAGATTACTAATATCCTAAAGGCACTAGCAATTACTATCAACATGAGGTAGGTAGAGTGAATCTCGGGTTCAGAACCCAGGAGTAGAATACCTACTACTAAGTAGCATCACGGGATGCTTTCGAGAATAAAGGCCAGAATCTCACACTGGGAACACAGATCATGGCTAGACCACTAGATGATCCCCTAAGCACTTAGGGTCATAATAATAATTCCAACATATATGTCGAGGCAATAATTATCTCAACACACCGATTAGTGTGGTTAATCTGGCCCAAAGGAACATCGAGGCGGGAGGAAGGAATTTGCAAATTGCTTCAAACTATTTAGAAACCTGGGATGACTCGGACAGCATAACGGCTGTAAATGCTCAGAAAAGATTTGAGACATTCACAAAAATGGTGGCATAACCACTCAGAAGCACAATATCAAGGTTCCGAGATCAACAATTAACATACGGAAGTAGTAGGAACTGAACTGAGACTTAAATCCAACAATCTTATAAGTCTACGGATTAGTAACACGTGATCCTGATAGAAAGAAGAGATAGCCTAGTTCTTAATCCCCGTAGGAAATATAGGATGACTCAGATCAGAAGGCATAAGGTATAAGGAGTAAAAAGAGCCTTACGTTCCATCCCACAATCAATTCCCTTACATATAACTAAAGCATTTCTAGACTCAACTTCGACCAGTTTGGCTTGGTAATCCTACAGGCAGTCAACCTGGCTCTGATACCAACGCTGTCAGGACCCCGACTCAATGCCACATCGATCTAGCATGTAACACCTCATATCACTTTGCGGCCTCACGCACGGTATTCCCACGGGTGTCGCCTTACCTTAGCCCGGGACCGTTTGCGCCTTTTGGCACACGTATATGACAGCGTCGGTAGCATCCATATGATAAGGAGCCCGGGCTGACATGGCTAGTCGTAAACCCAAAGTGGCACAGACTTACAGGGACAGGCATCCATGACCCAGCATCGAACGTGTCGGTCATCAGTGAGTGAATCCAGGCTGTAGCACTGGGCTAGCAGGACTCCGGTGAACCGGGCTGTAGCGGGCTAACAGGACTCCGGTATTCATCGCGTGACATTTCCCCGAAGGGACAGACACAGGAACGAAGAAGGACACATGCCGGCCAGCCTAAGTGTTCCGGAGCAGTAGCAAGCTACCATGGCTCAGTGGAGACACTAGGAGACATTTCCCGGTAAGAGAGGCTACTAAGGATAAACAACTAGATAGTCAGATCCCACACATACCAAGCATTACAATAACATACACACAATATGCTCGATATGTGCAAATACAACATGGCATCACAAAATGACTCTACGACTCAAGTAGTTTATTCAATAGGCTCCGAGGAGCGAGATATTACAAACATGGGTCTCATAACCCAACACTCAGAGCATACAAATCAAAGCACAAGCGGAAGCTATCATGTCTGAGTACAGATGTCTATAAATGAAAAAGGCTGAAAAGCCTGACTATCTATCAGATCCTGCCGAGGGCACAAGATCGTAGCTGAGGTATCAAGCTAAACGTCGAAGTCCAAGCGGAACTACTAGTGAGACTGAAGTCTCTCTGCAAAAACATAAAATAGGCAAACGTGAGTACAAATGTACCCAGCAAGACTTACATCAGATCTATCTACACATGCATCATCATCAACAAAGGGGATGGTGGAGTTTGACTGCAGCAAGCCAGCTTTGACTCGGTGGCTATCCTGAACTACGACTGCAAGTAACTCTTTTGAGGTGGCGCACACGAGTCCACATATTCACCATATCAATACACCACTATGGATCCGCTCCTGTCTCCCTACGAGAACGCCATCCATAGCACTCACGCTTATCTTGCGTATTTTAGGGTATCCACTTTCACTTGTCTATGAACTATGCAATGGGGTCCAAGTTTCCATATCCGAGGAATCCGGCTATTCGAATAGATGATGTTAACCCTGCAGGGGTGTACTTCTTCACACACGCTCCCGCCACTTACCGCCCTGTACACGTCATGTACCTCGGCAACCTTCAAGCGGAAGCCGGGCAAGGGAGTCGGCCACGACCTGACTAACCGAACAAGTCTCTAGTCCAGGTTTATCGCCTATTCGGGTTCCATCCGCAAGGAGATCCGGCCGGGGTGTCGCTTACGGCCCCAAACGATGTGTGCAGGGTTCCCAAGCCCACCAACCGGGTGCCACTTGGTACACCGGGCCACTGTGCCTAGTCTGTCCCAAGCCCACCTGTACCGGGTGCCACTTGGTAGACTACTAACACTACCTACAAACACCAGAAACTAGTTGCAACTCCTGGACAGAGATCATGTTGATTAATAAGTCGAGAGGGTTCGAGTTACCGGAACCCAATGTGTGGTAGTAACTGGTCATGGATCACAAACACAGAACTCAGTTCCTGAGGACGGCTGCAATGAGACAACCCACCATGTACTCCTACATGGCCTCTCACCGCTACCTTTACCAAATCGTGTTCACACACTTAGCTCACACACAGTAGGACATGTTCACACGCCTCTGATTCATCCCCGATGAATCAGACCTGACTCAACTCTAAGCAGTAGCAGGCATGACAAACAAGCATGAATGAGTAGGCACATCAGGGCTCAAACAACTCCTACTCATGCTAGTGGTTTTCATCTATTTACTGTGGCAATGACAGGTCATGCAAAGGATAAAGGGTTCAGCTACCGCAGCAAGTATCAAATATGTCGTTGTTGTCCTAATGCAGTAAAAAAGAACAGGAGCGAGAGAGTGGGATTTTATCGGAATGAACAAGGGGGGTTTTGCTTGCCTGGCACTTCTGAAGATAACATTGAGTCTTCATCAGTGTCAACGATCACATCGTCGGGACACGTCTATCGAGAGGGGACAATTACCGGCAACATAGAAGGGAACACAATCAATGCAATGCACAATATGATGCATGATCATGACATGGCAAAATGAATGTGTTTTGGGCTAATGCATCTAAAACCAGATTAAATGAAGTTGGTTTGAATCCAAGATCCAAATTCAAACTCCATATGTGGTTATTTAAATGTCATTCACTTGATTTGTGCTAAACAGCAGCTATAAGTTGCTCTAACATGCATGAAAATGGTACAGATGGATTCCTTGAATTTTTCTGATAATTTTTCATATATAAATTATCTAATTTGGAGTTGCGGTTGAATTTCTATGATTTTTAGAAGTTTTAGCTATTTTTTGGAATTTCCTGAATTATAAAAAATCCAGAAAATGATTTATTGCGTCAGCACTAGGTCATGCTGATGTTAGCAGGTCAACTAGGCGGGTCCAGGTCAAACCTGACCAGTGGGGTCCACTGGTCAGTGACTGGGGCTGGATAGTGCCAATGACAGGTGGGGCCGGGTCAACAGACACGTCAGCACGGTCAAAGCTGACGTGTGGGCCCATGGTGGTTAGGTTAACACTTAACAGAAAATAATAAAAATTAACTAAGGGCGTGGGGCCCATACGTCAGTGGCTCTGGGGAGGGTTAGTTGGGTCATTAGTGGTTAACTAGACCGGGGTTAGGCCGACGGCTCGTCGCCGGTGAGGTCAGTGGCGGCGGAGCGCGTCGGGTTTCGCCCACAGGCGACCATTTGGACGTCGGATTGGTCCTACGCGTAGCTGGGGGTCGCGCGCGTCTGGTAGTGCAAGTGGGAGGAGCTGGGGTGGAGCGGGCTCGCCGGAGTCGAGCTCGTGGCGGCGGCCGGAGTTCGGGCAACGGCGGGTTCGGCGCTATGGTGCATGGGAGGAGGGGTTGGTGGGCGCTACGGGCTCGTGGAGACGTTCTGAGCACGATGGTGCACTCAGGTGGGAGCTCCAGTGGCTCTAGCCACGACGGCGACGAGGCACGGCGGCGGCGAGCTTCGGCCGTGGTGGAAGAAGGAGCTAGGGAACGAAATCAGGTGCGGGGAGTGAGGGGAAGAGAAGAGGAGCTCACGGGGAGTTCGTCGGCGGTCTCGGGGAGCTCGGGGAGGCGGCGGAGGCGGTGAATCGACAGCGGCGGTCCTCGGTGGCCGAGGAGGGGAAAAGCGCCGGGACGGCGCTTCGGGGCTTCTCCGGTCGCGTGAGCCGACGGGGAGGTCGAGGGAGGCACTGCGGAGCTCAGGAGCACGTCGGGGAGGAGAAGGGGTGGTGGTGGCCATGGTTACGGCGACGATGACGGCGAGCTCCGCTCGGTGGTGTGCGCGAGAGGGAAGCAGAGGAGGGAATGGGGTCCAGGGGGAGAGAGGAGAGGTGCAGGGGCGAGGGGGAGTGCGTGGCGTCTCCGGGCGTCGAGGAGGGAGGCAACCAGGCAGGAGGTGGCTAGGGGGGGAAGCAGGAGGTGGCCGAGGCCTCTCGGGCGCGCGCCACGCCTCGCCTCTGTTCGTCCTCCTGGCAGAGGAGGAAGAGGACAAGGGGGAGGAGGTGGGCTGGGCCGGCTGGGCCGGCCAGATGGAGCTGGGCCAGGCTCTGGTGGGCTGCACGGTAAGGCCAGGTAACTTCCTTCTCTCTCTTTCTTTTTCTAATTATCTCAGTTTTCTATTATTCTGTAAATTTAGGGCTTTATTAAAAATACTCAGACACTTTCAAAAATCATGAAACTAATCATGGCTACTGTTTAGAATATATCCAACAGTAAACATTTTAGTTTATGATTATTTGAGCATTTGAAATATTTAATAGCATTTAAATGCCCAAATGAAAATACTATATGATTTGATTCAGTGACCAAATATGTCCTGCAAAAATATAAACCATTTTTGGTAGATGCTTCCACCTCAAACCAGAAATGTTGAACATTTTTAGAGGACATTTTGAGTTCAATGAAAAAGGTTTTATTTTGACCCTAGTTGAATTCATTTGGTGCTAGGGCTTAGTCAATCCCCATCTCAGGTTTAAATGAAATTTAAACATGATGTAACACTCTAATACATGCACTAGGCATTGTCAGAACTAGGGATGTGACACTTACATAAAGCTCTCCTAAATCCCAAGTGGCATCGATTTCCTATCTATTAAGCCCCTTGGGGCCAACCTTGGCGAGCCCAACTTTCGCTCGCTCTAACTCCTTTAAGAGATATTTATTCTCTTTTTGAGAAGTTTGTGTTAAACACAACAAAACATTTTCGCACGGATATCGATCCTTAATTCAGCCACCCGTGCCCACATTAAGGCTCGGGCGCTACTAGGCTTCGTGCTCATTATTTATAAATATTAAGGGGCACATCGATCCCCTGATCTGGTGTTGCCACCCGACCAGTGTCTCAGGGGCTACTGCGCTGCCTGTTCAGTTCAGAAAATTCAAAGTGCTTAGTGTTCGGCTTGACCAAACTATGGGCACACGTGTCTTAGGACAACAATAGGTACCATCTGGACATATCTGGCGTCAAGCTGATATATTGCGGCAAATTTTCAAAACTCTCTCTCAAGGGCCCGTTCGCCGATCACTATTATCTCTAATATATTGCACTGCGTTTCTATTCCTACATACGCTGCCGAGCTAGGAGTTGATCCTCAGGCCGATTTTGCAAATTGACCTGAGTCTCAGGGGCTACCAGGATCAACAGTTTTATGTTTTCCTTCAGGTGCACCTCGGGTTTAGACCGACACACACCTTGAGGGCTACTGGATATACATATACTGGCTATATATCTCGCCAGAGAGTAAATTGCACCAATCAAAAATATTCACAAAAATCAGGCCGCGGTCGGGGTGGTGCACCACCTCGGAAGCAGTCCGACATAAAGCTCGGGCACTAGTGGCTAACTCCATAGAGGGCATTTTTGGCATTAAGCTCGGCTGAATTCGTTCAATCTTTTAAAGGACCGAGGTAGTTTACGACACCTCGGATGCTGACCATCGTTGGAGCTCGGAAGTGGTCCGGCATAAACCCAGATTCGAATGGCTTGTTCCATAGTGAACTTCTCAGCGTTAAACTCGGATAACCTCCTTTAAACTTTTTCAAGCCAAGGTGATTTACAGCTCATTGGAACTTTTTATGCAATTTATTACAGTCCTTTTTTGGTTGGCAAGGGCCAGGTGATGGTGTCCTGGACTAGGGGGTACTCACCACATCGTCTTCCGACCAGGTGCATCGGGCCGAGGGCCCCCATGGCGGTTCACTCATGGGCCTCTTCGGGCAGCCCATGCCGCATACAAGGAGTATTCCACAAGGCTTGGTGATCAAGACAAGGACTCCTCTTCACCAACGTATTCGGCTAGGACTCTTGTTATCCTAGGCCTTTGGTGTATTATATAAGCCAAGGCCAGGCTAGTCGATAGATCATTATGACAATCATACAAGCTAGACTTCTAGGGTTTAGCCATTACGATCTCGTGGTAGATCAACTCTTGTAATACTCATATTCATCAATATCAATCAAGCAGGACATAGGGTCTTACCTCCATAGAGAGGGCCTGAACCTGGGTAAACATCGTGTCCCTTGTCTCCTATTACCATCGACCTTATACGCACTGTTTGGGACCCCCTACTCGAGATCCGCCGGTTTTGACACCAACACCAGGGTTAAAAATGTAAACGAAATTTTACATATTTCAATGGGGTCCGAACTATTTTTAATACCGAAATGTCGAGCCAGATTTAAAGTACTTTGAAGATATATTTAAATTAGGTTAAAGCCCAGTGAAAATGGAATCTGAAAGTGTGAAAAAATTCAAAAATTTGAAAGTAATTTCCAATTTGTAGCTCGAGCAGCTACGTCCTAGGTTTTAGCCGATCTTGTGTTGTTCTCTTGTCT
Organism: Triticum dicoccoides; assembly: GCF_002162155.2. NCBI lineage: Eukaryota > Viridiplantae > Streptophyta > Magnoliopsida > Poales > Poaceae > Triticum > Triticum dicoccoides. The sequence continues at coordinate 532,536,361 of NC_041392.1, forward strand.
ATTGACTATATATGCTGACAATGTCGTGGGTCCCAGATGTCAGGAAACCACTAGGAGGAAGCATTTTCTTTTATTATATGCTGACAATGGAGGTTATAACAAAAAAATGAGGAACTTCCTTGCGTACGACCATGGACATGGTGGGCCCCTACTCTCATCCTCTCCACGTACAGTCCTCTCCCAATTCTTCTTGTTTGTTGACCATGTTGACAATGCGAGAGGGTGGCGCCACGGCGAGCGCACCAAAACGCGTGGAGGACAACGGCGAGGCCTGCAACATTGGTGTTAACGATTTAGGAGACGGTGGGGCGGCAATGCGTGTGCTGAGGCACAACCGGCCATGGGAGGCGGAAGCAGGCGGCCCCGCCAGCGCTGGTTTGGTTTTTGTGGCTGGAGGAAGACATGACTGAAGAAACACAACAGTCTATAAAAGTAGCAGGAGTACTTAACAACCTTAACTGAAACGAGCAGGGGCACTGAACAAGCATAGCCGAACCATACAAAGCACGCCTCGAATAGTGCTACTTTGCCTACAGTTAACCAAGGGTGAGGCCACCAAGCCCCAGGAGAAGTCCTGAGCGCCAGCCCGCGCATCCACAACCTTCTCAAAGAGGCTTCATCTCGCAATGTGGTCAATAAACAGGATATTAGCATTAGAGCCATGGAAAATTGTGAGCATAACCTTCTGTTCTATTCTCCAAGATGGACGGGCCTTCATTATTAGAGACCACCCATGAATAAGTATCTTTTCACCTCCATGGGGAAAGGAGTAGGTCAACATAAACATCATGTTGTGACCAAGCGCAAGTCTGACCTGACCATGGTCAAGCATCTGTATAGGAACAATAGAACTTGGCAGCTTATGTTTCAAGAAGATCACAACTTTAAAACTGTGTATAAGCAAGAATGAACAACATATATAACAAAAAACAGCTCGTACCATAAGTTTCTCGACATAGTTGGACCTGTTCAACGTGTGCAGCAGTGGCACACATATCCCATGTGGCCTTCCACCATTGAAACACCCCACAAGGACCTCAAGACGATCAATAAAGTGTAGGAACTTGTGGATGTCGTCCCAGTCAACTTCGGTGCCATGAGTAATAGTCGAGTTCTTATAGAATAACAAACGAGTAGTGTGCCAACGCTTACCAAGAAGGTGGAGTTGTCGGATTTTGTAAGGACTTTGGTATATGCAGTGCGAACTGCAGCCCAGTATGCTGGTTCCATTGCACGGGCAGAAGCAGATGCAAGTGCAACTTCAAGTGTTGGTGCAGGTGCCGGAGCCATTGCTGGTGCCCGTGCCAGTGTAGCTGGTAGTGCCGCTACTGCTGCCAGAGATGGTCCTCCTTGTGGAGTCGGTGCCGGTGTTGACGCCTGATCCTCCGGTAGATCAGCCTGATCCACTGACACGGTCGGTGCCCAATCCTCATGTGGATCAGACTGAGCTGTTGCCGCTATCAGTGCGAGAGTAGGTGCCGTCGGAGAAGGTGCTGGTGCTCGATCTGTTGCTGAAGGTGGTACCAATGTGCGAGACAGCAGTGATCGTCTCTGGTCTTCTATGATCAGCTTTCTAACTTCCTAGGCTCCGCGACCTTGATCTAGTCTTTTTCTTCATTTCTTTTAAACGCGAGAAGGACTAATTGTGGCGTGTTTGTTCAACCAAACTGCAGTTCATCATAGGGCTTCAGATTGTACTCAGACAACAGACTGATCCAATTGCCTCCAGTAATATAAGTGATGGACAGTGCCTTCATTACTGACACAACATAAGAAGTGAAACCTATAAAAATAACCATCATAGAACAAACCAAATGGTTTACTCTGTGAAGAATGTCACATTGCAAAACCTGCATCGTAAAATTGCAGCAAAAGTAAGAAAACATGACATTAAATCAATAAGATTTAAACAGTAAATCAATAAGACTTACTTGATGTGACATGAGTGAATCCTTACCAGAAAATCACTATGTTCAAGTTCTAAACAGAAGATTGATCGTCCAATTACGCGTGGCATGCAGGGCCCCCGCTTACTCCCACAAGCATGACAGTGCAAAGGTCATGACAAATCGTATGGACCGAACATCCACAGAACTAGAAATCCTGGTGGGTGCGATAAACCCTGCAATGCATATAGATATTGGAGTGTAACCATAATTGATAAACCATCCTCACAAAAAAGATGATATCGATACTTCAAAATATACAGACTGAATTGAGTGGACAGACATTAACGCGGAGTCTTCTCAGGACTCACAACACAACAAAATTAGCAGTACTAAACAATACAGGGTTCACACACACAAATCAAGTACTGAACAATACTACTTACTACAAACAAGCAGAGTTGCACTAATTAAACTCTGCAGACTTTTTCTTGCCACCGACCTACGGGATGTACCCCGCATTACTAACTTGGCCATGGACTTCGTGATAGATGTCTACCAGCACCATCACCATCTCGTCAACCTTGGAGAACCTAACAAAGAGTGTTCTTTCCACTCATAAACATGACGATGAAGATAGTCTGCATCAGATTTGTCGGAAAGCTTTACAAGAACCACACCCTTTGTAATCGAAGGCACAACCAAGAAATTGTTGTCGTGAAGTACACCCTCGAGAACACGCTTGATAACAATGCTACAGGAAAACACTAGTTCACGACATGATTCTGCATCTATTACTATTACTCCACACATCGACCGACTCCTGCCTACATCTAGAGTATTAAGTTCATGAAGAACAGAGTAACGCATTAAGTAAGATGACATAATGTAGAGGAATTAACTCAAGCAATATGATGAAAACCCCATCTTTTTATCCTTGATTGCAACAATACAATACGTGCCTTGCTGCCCCTACTGTCACTGGGAAAGGACACCGCAAGATTGAATCCAAAGCTAAGCACTTCTCCCATTGCAAGGAAAACCAATCTAGTTTGCCAAACCAAACCAATAGTTTGAAGAGAATTACAAAGATATCAAATCATGTATAAAAGAATTTAGAGAAGATTTAAATAATATTCTTAGATAAGCTGATCATAAATCCACAATTCATCAGATCTCGGCAAACACACCGCAAAAAAGTATTACATCGAATAGACCTCCAAGAACATCGATGAGAGAATCAAAGATAGAGAATAAGCCATCTAGCTACTAGCTATGGACCTATAGGTCCGAGATAAACTACTCACGCTTCATCACAAGGGCAATAGAGTTGATGTACAAGCACTCTGTGATCGAATCCCCCTTCGAAAGGGTGCGGGAAAGGTCCCTAGATGGGATCTCACGGGTACAGAAGGTTGCGGCGGTGGAAAAGTGTTTTCATGGATGCCTCTGGTGGTTTGGGGATATATGGGTATATATAGGCGAAAGAATTAGGTCAGGAAGTGCACGAGGGGCCCACAAGGGTGGGGACATGCCCTACCTACTATGCACACCCTCCGTCGTTGTGGCCGCCTCGTGGCTCCTCCGACTTCATCTCCAAGTCTCCTGGTTGTCTTCTGGTCCAACAAAAATCATCGTGAAGATTTTATTCTATTTGGAATCTGTTTGCCTTTTCTACGAAACTCAAAAACAAGGAAAAAACAAGAACTGGCACTGGGCTCTAGGTTAATAGGTTAGTCCCCAAAATAATATAAAATAGCATATTAATGCATAATAAACATCCAAAATAGATAATATAGTAGCGTGGAACAATCAAAAATCATAGATACGTTGCAGATGTATCAAGCATCCCCAAGCTTAATTCCAGCTCATCCCCGAGTAGGTAAATCATAAAAACAGAATTTTTGATGTGGAAAGCTACGTAACATATTTATTCATCTAATTTTCTTTATTGTGGCATGAATGTTCAGATCCGTAAGATTCAAAACAAAACTTTAATATTGACATAAAAACAATAATACTTCAAGCATACTAACAAGGCAATTATGTCTTCTCAAAATAACATGGCCAAAGAAAGCATATCCCTACAAAATCACATAGTCTGGCTATGCTACATCTTCATCACACAAAATATTCAAATCACGCACCACCCCGATGACAAGTGCTACCTTTTGAGCATGCGTTGGTTTTCCCTTGAAGAGGAAAGGGTGATGCAGCAAAGTAGCGTAAGTATTTCCCTCAGTTTTTGAGAACCAAGGCATGAATCCAGAAGGAGACTACATGCAAGTCGCCTAGTACCTGCACAAACAATCAAGAACCTCACAACCAACGCGATAAAGGGGTTTTCAATCCCTTCACGGTCACTTATGAAAGTGAGATATGATAAAGATAATAAGATAAATATTTTTGGTATTTTTGTTGTATAGATTGAAAAGTAAAGATTGCAAAATAAAATAAATAGTAAACTAGAATTGTGGATCAGAAACTTATATGATATAAAATAGACCCGGGGGCCATAGGTTTCACTAGTGGCTTCTCTCATGATAGCAAGTAATACGGTGGGTGAACAAATTACTGCCGAGCAATTGATAGAAAAGCGCAAAGTTATGAGAATATCTAGGCATGATTATGAAATATAGGCATCATGTCCATGCTAAGTAGACCGAAATGATTCTGCATCTACTACTGTTACTCCACACATCGACCTCTATCTAGCATGAATCTAGAGTATTAAGTTCATAAGAACAGAGTAATGCATTAGGCAAGATGACATGATGTAGAGGGGTAAACTCAAGCAATATGATATAAACCCCATCTTTTTATCCTCGATGGCAAAAATTCAATAAGTGCCTTGCTGCCCCTACTGTCACTGGGAAAGGACACCGCAAGATTGAAACCAAAGCTAAGCACTTCTCCCATTGCAAGAAAGATCAATCTAGTATGCCAAACTAAACCGATAATTCGAAGAGACTTGCAAAGATATCAAATCATGCATATAAGAATTCAGAGAAGAACAAAATATTGTTGATAGATAAACTTGATCATAAATCCACAATTCATCGGATATCGGCAAACACACCGCAAAAGAATATTACATCAAATAGATCTCCAAGAACATCGAGGAGAACTTCGTATTGAAGATCACAAAGATAGAAGAAGCCATCTAGCTAATAACTATGGACCCGAAGGTCTGTGGTAAACTACTCACACATCAACGTAGAGGCTATGGTGTTGATGTAGAAACACTCCGTGATCGATTCCCCCTCCGGCAGATCGCCAGAAAAGGCCCCCAGATGGGATCTCACAGGTACAGAAGGTTGCGGCGCTGGAAAACTGGTTTCGTGGCTCTCTTGGATGTTTTTAGGGTATAAGAGTATATATAGGCAAAAGAAGTACATCGATGGAGCTACAAGGGCCCCACGAGGGTGGGGGCGCGCCTACCCCCCTGGGCGCGCCCTCCTACCTCGTGGCTGCCTCGTTGCGGCTCTGACTTCCACTCCAAGTCTCCTAGATTGCATTGGTTCCAAGAAAGATCCTCGCGAAGGTTTCGTTCCGTTTGGATTCCGTTTGATATTCCTTTTCTGCGAAACACTGAAATAGGCAAAAAAACATAAATTGGCACTGGGCCTCCGGTTAATAGGTTAGTCCCAAAAATAATAAAAAAGTGCATATTAAATCCCACTAAACATCCAAAACAAATAATATAATAGCATGGAACAATCAAAAAATATAGATAGGTTGGAGACGTATCAGCATCCCCAAGCTTAATTCCTGCTCATCCTCGAGTAGGTAAATGATAAAAAAGCAGAATTTTTGATGTGGAATGCTTCCTAACATAATTCCCAATGTAATTTTCTTTATTGTGGCATGAATATTCATATCTGAAATATTCAAGACAAAAGTTTAATATTGACATAATAATATTAATACTTAAAGCATACTAACCAAGCAATTATGTCTTCTCAAAATTACATAGCCAAAGAAAGCTCATCCCTACAAAATCATATAGTTTGCCCATGCTTTATTTTTGTCGCAAAAAATGCTCCTATTATGCACAACCCTGATGATAAGCCAAGCAATTGATTCATACTTTAGTATTCTCAAACCTTTTTAACTTTCACGCAATACATGAGCGCGAGCCATGGACATAGCACTATAGGTGGAACAGAATATGATGATGGAGGTTGTGTGGAGAAGACAAAAAGGGAGAAAGTCTCACATCGACGCGGCTAATCAACGGGCTATGGAGATGCCCATCAATTGATGTCAATGCGAGGAGTAGGGTTTGCCATGCAATGGATGCACTAGAGCTATAAATGTATGAAAGCTCAACAAAATAAACTAAGTGTGTGCATCCAACTTGCTTTCTCACGAAGACCTCGAGCATTTTGAGGAAGCCCATTGTTGGAATATACAAGCCAAGTTCTATAATGAAAATTCCCACTAGTATATGAAAGTGACAAAATAAGAGACTCTCTATCATGAAGATCATGGTGCTACTTTGAAGCACGAGTTCGGAAAAAGGATAGTAACATTGTCCCATCTCTCTTTTTCTCTCATTTATATTTCTTTTGGGCCATCTCCTTTTTTATTTGTCCTTTCTCTTTTTTTCCTCACATGGGAAAATGATCTAATAATGATGATCATCACACTTCTATTTATTTACAACTCAAATATTACAAATCGATACTAGAACAAAATATGACTCTATATGAATGCCACCAGTGGTGTACCGGGATGTGCAATGATTCAAGAGTGACACGTATAAAAAATTATGAGCGGTGACTTTGCCACAAATACGGTGTCAACTACATGATCATGCAAGGCAATATGACAATGATGAAGCATGTCATGATAAATAGAACGGTGGAAAGTTGCATGGCAATATATCTCGGAATGGCTATGGAAATGCCATAATAGGTAGATATGGTGGCTGTTTTGAGGAAGATATAAGGGGGCTTATGTGTGATAGAGCATATCATATCACGGGGTTTGGATGCACCGGCGAAGTTTGCACCAACTCTCGAGGTGAGAAAGGGAAATGCACGGTAACGAAGAGGCTAGCAATGATGGAAGGGTGAGAGTGTGTATAATCCATGGACTCAACATTAGTCATAAATAACTCACATACTTATTGCAAAAATCTACAAGTAATCAAAAACCAAGCACTACTCTCATGCTCCTAGGGGGATAAATTGGTAGGAAAAGAACATCGCTCATCCCCGACCACCACTCATAAGGAGGACAAACAAAGAAACACCTCATGCTTCAAATTTGTTACACAACAGTTACCATACGTGCATGCTACGGGACTTGCAAACCTCAACACAAGTATTTCTCAAATTCACAAATACTCAACTAGCATGACTCTAATATCACCATCTTCATATCTCAAACAATGATTAAGTATCAAACTTCTCATAGTATTTAATGCACTCTATATGAAAGTTTTTATTATACCCATCTTGGATGCCTATCATATTAGGATTAATTTCATAACCAAAGAAAATTACCATGCTGTTCTAAAAGACTCTCAAAATAATATAAGTGAAGCATGAGAGATCAATAATTTCTATAAAATAAAACCACCATCGTGCTCTAAAAAGATATAAGTGAAGTACTAGAGCAAAATTATCTAGCTCAGAAGATATAAGTGAAGCACATAGAGTATTCTAATAAATTCCGATTCGTGTGTGTCTCTCCCAAAAGGTGTGTACAACAAAGATGATTGTGGTAAACTAAAAAGCAAAGCCTCAAATCATACAAGACGCTCCATGCAAAACACATATCCTGTGGTGCATAAAAATATAGCCTCAAATGAAGTTACCGGTAGATAAGAGGGGATGCCTTCCGGGGCATCCCCAAGCTTAGGCTTTTGGTTGTCCTTGAATTTTACCTTGGGGTACCTTGGGCATCCCCAAGCTTAGGCTCTTGACACTCCTTGTTCCAAAATCCATCAAATCTTTACCCAAAAACTTGAAAACTTCACAACACAAAACTCAACAGAAAATCTCATGAGCTCCGTTAGTATAAGAAAACAAACCACCACTTTAATGTACTGTAATGAACTCATTCTTTATTTATATTGGTGTTAAACCTACTGTATTCCAACTACTCTATGGTTCATACCCCCCGATACTAAGCATAGATTCATCAAAATAAGCAAACAACACACGAAAAACAGAATCTGTCAAAAACAGAACAGTCTGTAGCAATCTGGAGGTTTCGAATACTTATGTAACTCCAAAAATTCTGAAAAGTTGGAACGACCTAAATAATTTTTATATTGATCTACTGCAGTTGGAATTGGTATTTTATCGCTCTCTGGTAGAAAATGAAAATTATTCTCGTGAGCGCATACTTCCTGTTTTTTCAGCAAGATCAAACAACAATCACCCAAGAAGATCCTAAAGGTTTTACTTGGCACAAACACTAATTAAAACATAAAAAACACAATCATAACAGAGGATATATTTATTTATTACTAAACACGAACAAAAAGCAAGGAACAAAAATAAAATTGGGTTGCCTCCCAACAAGCGATATCGTTTAACGCCCCTAGCTAGGCATAAAAGCAAGAATAGATCTAGGTATTGTCATCTTTGGTATGAAATTCTTCAATTGAACACTTATAACCCGTAGGAGGTTCTTTGTTTTTGCAAATGATCAAACTCCTAGGTCAGAAATCAAGAAATTCATTTGTAGGTTCCTTAATGATATCTAAAAAGTTGGGGTGAACACTTATTGATTTGAGATCTTCATTTTTCTTACTAGAAGATTCGCCCTTATTTTTAGGAACATAGATAAATTTGGCAACTTTGGTAGGAGGAGGATTTGAGGTGTTTTTAACGGCAGAGAAAGCGGACCCCGAGTTGGTAATAATATCTTCGAGTTTATCAATTCTAGTGGAATCTTGATCTATCTTTTCATTGACTATGGGTTCATTTTCCCTAAGATTTTTTAGAGTAACTCCTACCTTAGATCCATATTGAGTAATTTCGTTGTAGATCTTTTTATCCAAATCTTCAATTAACTCTACAGTGGCAATTTTATTTTCAATAATATAAAGCCTTTGCATCACATGTTCCAAAGTTAGAATAGTTCCATTGACCAAAAGAGGTGGTGGGCCTAACAAATCTATCATAGCATTATAAGAATCAAAAGTATTGCTTCCCAAGAAATTCCCTCCGTTGATGGTGTCAAGAACATATCTATACCAAGGAGTGATGCCTATGTAAAAATTGCAAAGAAGAACAGAAGTAGATTGCTTTTTAATATATCTATTTTGAGCATTGCAAATTCTATACCAAGCATCTTTTAGGTTTTCTCCATCCCTTCGTTTAAAATTAAGAACTTCATTATCAGGAGTGTTAACAATGATAGGAACTAGCCATGAGGGAAAATAGGCACACAAGAGGCAAACGAAAGTAGGCGAATGGAAAAGGGGCGAATAAAACGGCAAAGGGGAAGTGGGGGGACGAAAATGAGAGAAAATGACAAATAATGTAATGCGAGGGATAAGATTTTGTGATGGGTACTTGGTATGTCTTGACTTGAGCATAAATCTCCCTGGCAAAGGCGCCAGAAATCCTTCTTGCTACCTCTTGAGCATGCGTTGGTTTTCCCTTGAAGAGCAAATGGTGATGCAGCAAAGTAGCGTAAGTATTTCCCTCAGTTTTTGAGAACCAAGGTATCAATATCAATCCAGTAGGAGACTACACGCAAGTCGCCTAGTACCTGCACAAACAATCAATAACCTCGCAACCAACGCGATAAAGGGGTTGTCAATCCCTTCACGGTCACTTATGAAAGTGAGATCTGATAAAGATAATAATATAAATATTTTTGGTATTTTTGTTGTATAGATTGAAAAGTAAAGATTGCAAAATAAAACAAATAGTAAACTAGAATTGTAGATCAGAAACTTATAGGATATAAAATAGACCTGGGGGCCGTAGGTTTCACTAGTGGATTCTCTCATGATAGCAAGTATTACGGTGGGTGAACAAATTACTATCGAGCAATTGATAGAAAAGCGCATAGTTATGAGAATATCTAGGCATGATTATGAAATATAGGCATCACGTCTGTGTTAAGTAGACCGAAATGATTCTGCATCTACTACTATTACTCCACACATCGACCGCTATCCAGCATGCATCTAGAGTATTAAGTTCATAAGAACAGAGTAATGCTTTAGGCAGGAAGACATGATGTAGAGGGATAAACTCAAGCAATATGATATAAGCCCCATCTTTTTATCCTCGATGGCAACAATACAATACGTGCCTTGCTGCCCCTACTGTCACTGGGAAAGGACACCGCAAGATTGAACCCAAAGCTAAGCACTTCTCCCATTGTAAGAAAGATCAATCTAGTAGGCCAAACTAAACCGATAATTCAAAGAGACTTGCAAAGATATCAAATCATGCATACAAGAATTCAGACAAGAACAAAATATTGTTCATAGATAAACTTGATCATAAATCTACAATTCATCGGATCTCGGCAAACACACCACAAAATTATATTACATCGAATAGATTTCCAAGAACATCGAGGCTAACTTTGTATTGAAGATCAAAGAGAGATAAGAAGCCATCTAGCTAGTAACTGTGGACCCGAAGGTCTGTGGTAAACTACTCACACATCATCGGAGAGGCTACGTTGTTGATGTAGAAGCCCTACATGATCAAATCCCCCTCCGGCAGATCGCTAGAAAAGGCCCCCGGATGGGATCTCATAGGTACAGAAGGTTGTGGCGGTGGAAAAGTGGTTTCGTGGCTCTCCTAGATGTTTTTAGGGTATAAGAGTATATATAGGCGAAAGAAGTATGTCGGTGGAGCTGCAAGGGGCCCACGAGGGTAGGGGGCACGCCTACCCCCTGGGCGCGCCCTCCTACCTCGTGTCCTCCTTGTTGCATCTCTGACTTCCACTCCAAGTGTCCTGGATTGCGTTTGTTCCAAGAAAGATCCTGGCGAAGGTTTCATTCCGTTTGGATTTCGTTTGATATTCCTTTTCTACGAAACACTGAAATAGGCAAAAAACAGAAACTGGCACTGGGCCTCCGGTTAATAGGTTAGTCCCTAAAATAATATAAAAGTACATATTAAATCCCATTAAACATCCAAAACAGATAATATAATAGCATGGAACAATAAAAAATTATAGATACGTTGGAGACGTGTCAACAAGCCAAGCAATTGTTTCATGCTTTGACGTTCTCAAACTTTTTCAACTTTCACGCAATACATGAGCGTGGCCCCATGGACATAGCACTATAGGTGGAATAGAAGGTGGTTGTGGAGAAGACAAAAAGAGGGAGATAGTCTCACATCAACTAGGCGTATCAACGGGCTATGGATATGCCCATCAATAGATATCAATGTGAGTGAGTAGGGATTGCCATGCAACGAATGCACTAGAGCTATAAGTTTATGAAAGCTCAAAAAGAAACTAAGTGGGTGTGCATCCAACTTGCTTGCTCATGAAGACCTAGGGCATTTGAGGAAGCCATCGTTGGAATATACAAGCCAAGTTCTATAATGAAAATTTCCCACTAGTATATGAAAGTGATAACATAGGAGACTCTCTATCATGAAGATCATGGTGCTACTTTGAAGCACAAGTTTGGAAAAGGATAGTAACATTGGCCCTTCTATTTCTCTCTCTCTCTCTCCCTCTCTCTTTCTTTTCTTCGGCCTTCTCATTTTTTGGCCTTCTCTCTCTTTTTATTTCCTCACATGGGACAATGCTCTAATAATGAAGATCACCACAGTTTTATTTACTTACAACTCAAACATTACAACTCGATGCTAGAACAAAATATGGCTCTATATGATTGCCTCCGGCTGTGTACCGGGATGTTAAACGACTCAAGAGAAACATGTATAAAAAATGATAAAAGGTGGCTTTGCCACAAATATGATGGCAGCTACATGACGATGCAAAGCAATATGACAATGTTGGAATGTGTCATAATAAACGCAACGGTGGAAATTTGCTTGGCAATATATCTCGGAATGGCTATGGAAATGCCATAATAGGTTGGTATTGTGGCTGTTTTGAGGAAGGTATATGGTGTGTTTAAGGTACCGGCGAAAGTTGCGCGACACTAGAGAGGCTAGCAATGGTGGAAGGGTGAGAGTGCGTATAATCCATGGACTCAACATTAGTCACAAAGAACTCACAAACTTATTGCCAAAATCTATTAGTCATCGAAACAAACTACTATGTGCATGCTCCTAGGGGATAGATTGGTAGGAAAAGACCATCACTCGTCCCCGACTGCCACTCATAAGGAAGACAATCAAGAAATATCTCATGCTCGAAATTCATTACATAACGGTTGACCATACGTGCATGCTACGAGATTCACAAACCTTAAGACAAGTATTTCTCAAATTAACAACTACTCACTAGCATGAGTCTAATATCACCATAATTATATCTCAAAACAATCATAGGGAATCAAACTTCTCATAGTATTCAATGCACTTTATATGAAAGTCTTTATTATATCCCTCTTGGATGCCTATCATATTAGGACTAAATTTATAACCAAAGCAAATTACCATGCTGTTTAAAGACTCTCCAAATAATATAAGTGAAGCATGAGAGTTCAACAATTTCAATAAAATAAAACCACCATTGTGCTCTAAAAAGATATAAGTGAAGCACTAGAGCAAAATTGCCTAGCTCAAAAGATATAAGTGAAGCACATAGATGTCACAGCCCTAGAATTTGCTTGTCATTAGTTGCATTAAGGCATTCATGTCAGCATGTTTAAATTTCTCAGAAAGTTGAAATGGGGATGACAAACCCTAGCACAAAAAAAATTAAATCAAATAGGGTCAGCCATAAGCCTTTTCAATAAACCCAAAATGCCTTTAAAAATGTTCATCATTTTTAGAAAAAGGTTAAAACCTCTGACAAAAATGATGCAAATGTTTCAAGGTCATTCATGGATTTTTGAACTAAATCATATTATATTTGAATTTGGGCATTTAAACACTATAAATAATTTAAATGCTCAAATAATGCTGAATTTAAATGTGGACCACTGGAATAATCCATAGAGTGTCCACAAATTATTGCAGCATTTTACAAAATGCTTTAGTATTTTTACTAAAGCCAAAACAACAGCAGAAAAATAGAAAACAGTAATTAAAATAGAAAACAGAGAAGGAGGGAGTACCTGTAACTTACCTGGCCCACGAGAGAAGCCAGCCCACCAGGCCCATGTGCCAATCATCCTCCTCCTTGCGCCAGAAGGACGCCGAGCGCGTGCCCGACGCGCGCCGGCCACCTCCACCTTGCCTGCCTGTCTCCTCGCTGCCCCGAAGCGCCTAGAGGACACCACGCACCCCCCGGACCGCTCTCACTCTCTCCTGCACTCATCCTCTCCCCTGCCGCCCTCTCTCTCCCGTGACCGAACGCTACCATCGCCGCCGCTTGCTGCCGCTGCAGCCACCGACCACCGCTCGCCCTACCGATGAGTCTAGAAGCTCCGCCGCGACGCCCTCGCTCCCCCCACCGAGCCACGCTTCGCCGGAGGCCCTGCATCGCCGCCATCGGGTCGTCTTCAACCTCGGTACCCACCAGACTCCATCGACGGATTCGCCATCGCCAAGCCGTCCCCGAGCAAGCCGAGCCCCTCTTCGTGATCGCTGTGAGCTCCGCAACCGTTTCCCCCTCTCCCCGCACTCGTCTGCGTCCTCTAAACACCATGGCCATCGGATCTGATAGCTCCTCGCCGCCAGCCATGTCGCCACGGCCGTGCAAGCTTGCACCTGAGCTAACCACTGCACTGAGTACGTCCCCATGAGTCGAACGCGGCCACCCCCATGTCCTATTGTGCAACCTAGCATGTTTTCCGCTGAGGCCCGAACTCCGGCCGCCGCGGACGTGCTCGCCGCCGTTGTTCTCGGCCACACCAGCTCCAACCAGCGGCACCACTAGATGCGGCGCACTCCCAGGAGTCGAGCAAGCCTAGCCGCGCATTGAACCATTGCCGGACGGCGATTTCCGAAGATCTCCGCCGCGGTTTGTGTCGCTGGCGGCTAAACGCCGGCAGGTCGACCCCTTTGACCAGTGGGATTTGACCCCGTCTGACCAGGGTTTTGAACCCTCTGTCTCACTGACGTGTGGGCCCTCAGGCCACTAACTAAACTAGGATTAGTATTAGTTTAACACTAACTAACTTTAGTTAGTTAACTAACTACTAACCAGTGGGTCCCACTGGTCAGGTTTGACCTGGACCACGTCTGTTGACCAGATGACGTCAGCATGATGCAAGGCTGACGCAGTAAATGCTTTTCTATATTTTAAATAAATCTAAATGATTTATTTATTTTTAGAAAATCCCTTAAACTTCCAAAAATCATAGAAAATAATCTATAACTCAGAATGAAATAAATTATATATGAAAAATTATCAGAAAAATTCAAGGAATCTGTTTATGGCATTTTCATGCATGTTAGAAAAACTTATGGCCGCTGTTTAGGCCAATTCATATAAATGGAATTTAAACTCTCACATATGGAGTTTGAATTTGAACCTAGGGTTCAAACCAACTCCATTTAACATGTTGCTAGTTGCATTAGCTCAAACCACATCATATTGACATGTCATGATCATGCATCATATTGTGCATTGCATTGATTGTGTTTCTTTCTCTGTTGCCGGTATTTGTCCCCTCTCGATAGACGTGGTTTCGATGCTGAGATCGATGACACCGATGAAGAACTATATTATCTTCAGGAGTGCCAGGCAAGCAGAAAACCCTTGTTCATTCCGATACAATCCCACTCTCTCACTCCTGCTCTTTTTTACTGCATTAGGACAACAACGATTCATCTGTTACTTGTTGCGGTAGTTGAACCCCTTATCCTCTGCATGACCTGTCATTGCCACAGTAAATAGATGAAACCCACTAGCATGAGTAGGAGTTGTTTGAGCCCTGATGTGCCTACTCATTCATTCTTGTTGGTCATGCCTGCTATTGCATAGAGTTGTGTCGGGTCTGATTCATCGGGGATGAATCGGAGGTGTGTGAACATGTCCTACTGTGTGTGAGCTAAGTGTGTGAACACGATTTGGTAAAGGTAGCGGTGAGAGGCCATGTAGGAGTACATGGTGGCTTGTCTCATTGCAACCGTCCTCAGGAACTGAGTTTTGTGTCTGTGATCCATGAACAGCTACTACCACTCATTGGGATCCTTAATTGACCCTCTCGGCTTCTTAATCACCCTAGTCCTCTGTCCAGGAGTTGCAACTAGTTTCTAGTGTTTGTAGGATATGTGTTGGCGGGCGTGCGTAGCGCTGACCCCAGGGGTGGGCTATGTTGCGGTAGATACACCGTGGCCGGGCATGTCGGGCGCCCATTTGGTGTCACGGAACCCTGTACACATCGTTCGGGGCCGTATGTGGAAACCTCGGCCGGACTCCCTGCGGATGGAACCTGGATAGGCGATCAACCTGGACTAGAGACTTCAGTGTTTAGGTAGGCCATGGCCGACACCCTCGTTGGGCTTCCGCTTGAAGGTTGCCGAGTACATGTCGTGTAAACGACGGTAAGTGGTGGGAGCGTGTGTGAAGAAGTACACCCCTGCAGGGTTATCATTATCTATTCGAATGGCCGGATTCCTCGGGTATGGAAACTTGGACCCCTTGCATAGTTCATAGACAAGTGAAAGTGGATACTCTAAAACTCGCAAGATAAGTGTGAGTGCTATGGATGGCCTTCTCGTAGGGAGACGGGAGCAGATCCATAGTGGTGTATTGAATGGTGAATATGTGGACTTGTGTGCGCCACCTCAAAAGAGTTGCTTGCAGTCGTAGTTCAGGTCAGCCACTGAGTCAAAGCTGGCTTGCTGCAGTTAAACTCCACCACCCCTCTTTGTTGATACCGATGCATATGTAGCTAGTTCTGATGTAAGTCTTGCTGAGTATTTTTGTACTCACGTTTGCTTAATTTATGTTTTGCAGAGAGACTTCAGTCTCGCTAGTAGTTTTGCGTGGACTTCGACGTTTAGCTTGATACCTCAGCTATGATCTTGTGCCCTCGGCAGGATCTGGTAGTTAGTCAGGCTTCTTAGCCTTCTTCATTTGTAGTTGTCTGTACTCACACAAGTTAAGCTTCCACATGTGCTTGTTGTTTGTATGCTCTGTATGTTGGGGTCATGAGACCCATGCTTGTAATACTTGGCTCCTCGGAGCCTAATGAATAAATACTTGAGTCATAGAGTTATGTTGTGATGCCATGTTGTATTTACACATATCAAGCATATTGTGTGTATGATTGAAATGCTTGGTATGTGTGGGATCTGACAACCTAGTTGTTTATCCTTGGTAGCCTCTCTTATGGGGAAACATAGTCTTGTGCTTCCATGAGCCATAGTAGTCCGCTACAGCCCGGTTCACCGGAGTCCTGCTAGCCCAGCACTACTGCTCCGGAACACTTGACTGGCCGACATGTGATTCACTTCGTTCTTGTGTCTGTCCCTTCAGGGAAATGTCACGCGGTGACATCCGGAGTCCTGCCTAGCCTGCTACAGCTCAGTTCAGCGGAGTCCTATTAGCCCAGTGCTACAGCCCGGATTCACACGCTGCTGACCGACATGCTCGATGTGATTCATGTATGCTTGTCACCATAGGTTGGTGCCTCTTTGGGTTCACGACTAGCCATGTCGGCCCGGGTTCTCTGTCATATGGATGCTAGCGACATTATCATATACGTGAGCCAAAAGGCGCAAACGGTCCCGGGCCAGGTAAGGTGGCACCCGTGGGAATACCGTGCGTGAGGCCGCAAAGTGATATGAAGTGTTACATGCTAGATCGGTGTGACTTAGGATCGGGGTCCTGATAGCGTTGGTATCAGAGCCTGACTGCCTGTAGGATTACCAAGCCAAACTGGTCGAAGTTGAGTCTAGAAATGCTTTAGTTATATAAGGGAATTGATTGTGGAAGGGAACGTAAGGCTCTTTTTACTCCTTTACCTTATGCCCTCTGATCTGAGTCATCTCTTCTCATTCTACGCGGGTTAAGAAACTAGGCCTTCTCATCTATCTATCAGGATGACGTGTTACTAAACCGTAGTTGCCTAGGATTGTTGAGTTCAAGCCCCAGTTCAGTTCCTACTATCTTCTGTATGTTCGTAGTTGGTCTCTGTACCTCGATATTGTGATTCTGAGTGGCTATGCCACACTTTTTGTAGCATGTATCCAATCTTTTTGAGCATTTACAGCCGTTATGTTGTCCGAGTCATCCCAGGTTTCTAAATAGTTCGATGCATTTGCAAATTCCTTCCTCCCGTTCTCGATGTTCCTTTGGGTCAGATTAACCACACCAATAGCTGAGTTGAGCTACTCTATTGCCTCGACATATATGTTGGAGCTATTATTATGACCCTAGGTGTTTTAGGGAGTCACCTAGTAATCTAGCCATGTTTTGTGTTCCCGGTGTGATAATTCTGGCCACCATTCTCGAAAGCATCCCGTGATGCCATTAGTAGTAGGTATTCTACTCCTGGGTTTTCGAACCCGTGATTCACCCTACTTCGCGTTGATAGTGTTGCTCGTACCTTTAGAATATTAGTAACCTTTGCGATAGCCCTCGAGGTCCGTGGTAATTCCTTCTTCCAAATACCATGAACCATCCTTGGCAGAAATTCGTTTGAATCAAAAGATCACAACCAGGGTGCTCTTGAGGAGTACTCCATTCATATTGTGATTCTGCCAGTTCTTCCTTTCTGCATGGGTTATCCGGAAGAAATATTTTGAACTCGTTCGACATTCTAATCTATGCATCCACAACTCAGAAAGTTATATGTTCCTTGAGTTGTCCCTCTTTAGTTGTTTTCTGACCTTCGTCTATCAATTGATAGTCAGGAGTATGTGTGCATTCGTGTTCATCGATGCCTAGTATTCTTGTGGTTCGTCAAGCCGTTCTATTTCAGAATGACTAGGAGGAACAAACTCCAGTACCTCATCCATATCCAGGATTGGGTCAAAGCAGTTGTATTCCGCATATCAAAATGCAACCCAACTTTTTGTTCTGTTCTACCCTGAAGTATTACCCACTTTATGTCAGGAGCGTCATGAGAATTGCACCTTCTCTTATGAATTCTTGACGCAGTGATACTTCTTGCCATCATTGTTCATTCCTCGGTTCCCGTGTTTTTGTAACCGGAATGCCGGCAAGTGAGTCATGATGTGTGAAATCAATACTCCTAGCAACTCCGTTGCTTGGTAGTTAATGGACAATATTCTCATTCTTAGCGTGTTGGTTATTGAATCATCATTCTAAGATAGATTGTGCTACCTAGTCCTTATTTCCTGGTGCACTCTTCGATCAAAGAGTTAGGATTTTGCCAAACCCTTGCTCTATTAATCATATCGTCTTGCCCTGAAAAGCAAGATTGATCTCGAGCTTAGTATCATATCGGTGGTTCGTGATGTTCCGATTATCTTCTCGGAAGTATTACCTGGTTGTCACCTGACCACTATGTTGAGTTCGTGATCATGTTGGTTTTCCTCCAACCACCCATTCGCCAAGAATCTGTGTTGGATACCCCTGAGCTAGTTGGTTAAGCTTAACAACAACTTGGAGAGTTGGAAGATAAAAGCTTGTCTGACCACGCTCATCCCTAAGGGATATCTTTTCTGTGTGTGTGTGTTGAAGAAAGATGATATCTCCATTGATTGGTCCTCGTGATTAGTGGTTGGATCTATTGCCTTGTCAAAACTTTGACTTGAGTATGGGCTATCGTCAAGTCATATCAGAACCAACAATGTTCGTAATGTTGTCTTACTCGTGTTTGATCCCTCGAGCATACACCATTACATCTTTGGTTTGACCAATGTTAGCACTGTTCTCACATGATGGTGGAAGTCCAGTGATATGGAAATTCCGATGGGTCGCTGTTGAGCCCATCAGCAGCATTTTGTCTCCCCCATGATTCATGTTGAATGTCAACCTAGTGTTGGAAACTTCTAAAAGCATTATCTTCATGTCCCGTTCATGAAGCATATGTTGGATGAAAGAATCGACTTTCTCTGATTCATGTGCATTTGGTGCAAGTTGCCGCCGTGAGTTCGACAAAGATTGTTTTTGTTTCCTCTGGTACCATCCCAAGTCAGTCATCCATATGTGTGAAGTATTCTATGGTTTGAAGACTTGCAACCTTCAGCCCATATGTATTCCCTAGCACCCCAAGCCACTGATTGATTTGTTCAAGGAAAAGGAGTTGTTGTGCGAATCCTAGGTCATGCACAAGACTTCGTTACCTAGATGATGGTTCCCCACCTGAACTCGGTAGTATTTTATCATAAGACTACTATATGGTCATGCTTGTCAGGGACAGCGTGTTCACATGTGTTTAGCAAAACCAGCTCATATTTTGGAGCTTGCTATCTTAGTTCATTTCCCGAGAATCTCGCAACATTATCTCGTTAATTTGACTCGCAACTGTTCCTTCTCCATACATGCTGTCTGAAATATCCTGTTTCCAACCAGATCTGAATCTCAGGCAGATATGATGGTTGAAACGTCTTCCAAGAGCTATAATATTGGTCCCCCTGTAACCCGGTAAAGTGGATGTCGTGACTGACACACCCAGCCGGAAGACCTATTATTGTAGTATCTTGATTGAAGAAGTTGGCCACCTCCCCATAAGGATTTCGTAGGGTTTACTCCAATAATTGTTCCTTATGGATTTTGGTGCTCCCAAAGTCCTACCTTTTACTTGATGTCCTAGGTACCAAACCATTTCAATAAATGGGTTGCGCTAGCACATCAAGGAGAACATTAGAAGCGGAGTGCTAAATGTCTCTCGGTCGATTATCCAGATTTTGTCCCCATGGCCTCGCTAAGGTGAAATCTGAGAAAGTGTTATCTTCCTTTGCATCCACATCCTCCACCAATATCCATCATGGTGGTGTGTTGTGTTGCCAGGATCCTTGTCACGGATATTGGTAAAACCTTGATGAATATGGAAATGCTCAAGTTCTTGAGAGCACGGGCAAGCGCTAGGATTTATCATCGGCATTAATTGGGACCCGCTCTCAGTTTCTTCGATTATGCCATAACTATTCTAACGATGGAATCACTCTCTTCTGTTGAGTTTCTCCCAGTTACTAGAAACATTCCCAGCATTTGCATTTTGTTCCCAGCTTGCACCTCAGTAGTAGTTGTCCAGGATCATCTTCAAAAGTGGACTTACCATGGGTCCCATCCGTCTCCAATGATAAGCAAATCATCCATTGCGTTGTCTTCAACAAGGTAGTCCACATCATTCATCCTAGTCCGAGTATGCCATTTCTTTGAGCTCTTTCATATGATCAATTGAAAATTGCTTTAAGTTGGTATGTAGAGTTTCAATGATCTATGGATCAAAAGTAATTCTTTTTGCCACTTAAGGGAATAGCTCTATGAGTCACCTTCTCTGACTTCCACTCCAAGTGTCCTGGATTGCGTTTGTTCCAAGAAAGATCCTGGCGAAGGTTTCATTCCGTTTGGATTTCGTTTGATATTCCTTTTCTGCGAAACACTGAAATAGGCAAAAAATAGAAACTGGCACTGGGCCTCCGGTTAATAGGTTAGTCCCTAAAATAATATAGAAGTACATATTAAATCCCATTAAACATCCAAAACAGATAATATAATAGCATGGAACAATAAAAAATTATAGATACGTTGGAGACGTGTCAACAAGCCAAGCAATTGTTTCATGCTTTGACGTTCTCAAACTTTTTCAACTTTCACGCAATACATGAGCGTGGCCCCATGGACATAGCACTATAGGTGGAATAGAAGGTGGTTGTGGAGAAGACAAAAAGAGGGAGATAGTCTCACATCAACTAGGCGTATCAACGGGCTATGGATATGCCCATCAATAAATATCAATGTGAGTGAGTAGGGATTGCCATGCAACGGATGCACTAGAGCTATAAGTTTATGAAAGCTCAAAAAGAAACTAAGTGGGTGTGCATCCAACTTGCTTTCTCATGAAGACCTAGGGCATTTGAGGAAGCCATCGTTGGAATATACAAGCCAAGTTCTATAATGAAAATTTCCCTCTAGTATATGAAAGTGATAACATAGGAGACTCTCTATCATGAAGATCATGGTGCTACTTTGAAGCACACGTGTGGAAAAGGATAGTAACATTGGCCCTTCTCTTTCTCTCTCTCTCTCTCTCTCTCTCTCTCTCTCTCTCTCTCTCTCTCTCTTTCTTTTCTTGGGCCTTCTCATTTTTTGGCCTTCTCTCTCTTTTTATTTCCTCACATGGGACAATGCTTTAATAATGAAGATCATCACACTTTTATTTACTTACAACTCAAACATTACAACTCGATACTAGAACAAAATATGGCTCTATATGATTGCCTCCGGCTGGGTACCGGGATGTGCAACGACTCAAGAGAAACATGTATAAAAAATGATAAAAGGTGGCTTTGCCACAAATACGATGTCAACTACATGAGGATGCAAAGCAATATGACAATGTTGGAATGTGTCATAATAAACGCAACGGTGGAAATTTGCTTGGCAATATATCTCGGAATGGCTATGGAAATGCCATAATAGGTTGGTGTGGTGGCTGTCTTGAGGAAGGTATATGGTGTGTTTAAGGTACCAGCGAAAGTTGCGCGGCACTAGAGAGGCTAGCAATGGTGGAAGGCTGAGAGTGCGTATAATCCATGGACTCAACATTAGTCATAAAGAACTCACATACTTATTGCCAAAATCTATTAGTCATCGAAACAAACTACTATGTGCATGCTCCTAGGGGATATATTGGTAGGAAAAGACCATCACTCGTCCCCGACTGCCACTCATAAGGAAGACAATCAAGAAATATCTCATGCTTCAACTTCATTACATAACGGTTGACCATACGTGCATGCTAAGAGACTCACAAACCTTAACACAAGTATTTCTCAAATTCACAGCTACTCACTAGCATGACTCTAATATCACCATAATTATATCTCAAAACAATCATAGGGAATCAAACTTCTCATAGTATTCAATGCACTTTATATGAAAGTTTTTATTATATCCCTCTTGGATGCCTATCATATTAGGACTAAATTTATAACCAAAGCAAATTACCTTGCTGTTTAAAGACTCCCCAAATAATATAAGTGAAGCATGAGAGTTCAACAATTTCAATAAAATAAAACCACCATCGTGCTCTAAAAAGATATAAGTGAAGCACTAGAGCAAAATTGCCTACCTCAAAAGATATAAGTGAAGCACATAGATGTCACAGCCCTAGAATTTGCTTGTCATTAGTTGCATTAAGGCATTCATGTCAGCATGTTTAAATTTCTTAGAAAGTTGAAATGGGGATGACAAACCCTAGCACAAAAAAATTAAATCAAATAGGGTCAGCCATAAGCCTTTTCAATAAACCCAAAATACCTTTAAAAATGTTCATCATTTTTAGAAAAAGGTTAAAACCTCTGATAAAAATGATGCACATGTTTCAAGGTCATTCATGGATTTTTGAACTAAATCATATTATATTTGAATTTGGGCATTTAAACACTATAAATAATTTAAATTCTCAAATAATGCTGAATTTAAATGTGGACCACTGGAATAATCCATAGAGTGTCCACAAATTATTGCAGCATTTTACAAAATGCTTTAGTATTTTTACTAAAGCCAAAACAGCAGCAGAAAAATAGAAAACAGAGAAGGAGGGAGTACCTGTAACTTACCTGGCCCACGAGAGAAGCCAGCCCACCAGGCCCATGTGCCAATCATCCTCCTCCTTGCGCCAGAAGGACGCCGGGCGCGTGCCCGACGCGCGCCGGCCACCTCCAACTTGCCTGCCTGTCTCACTCTCTCCTGCGCTCATCCTCTCCTCTGCCGCGCTCTCTCTCCCACGATCGAACGCTGCCGTCGCCGCCGCTCGCCGCCGCCGCAGCCACCGACCACCCCTCGCCCTACCGATGAGTCCAGAAGCTCCGCCGCGACGCCCTCGCTCTCCCCACCGAGCCACGCTTCGCCGGAGGCCCTGCATCGCCGCCATCGGGTCATATTCAACCTCGGTACCCGCCAGACTCCATCGACGGATTCGCCATCGCCAAGCCGTCCCCGAGCAAGCCGAGCCCCTCTTCATGATCGCTGTGAGCTCCGCAACCGTTTCCCCCTCTCCCCGTGCTCGTCCGCGTCCTCTAACCACCATGGCCATCGGAGCTGATAGCTCCTCGCCATCGGCCATGTCGCCACCGTGGCCACGGCCGTGCAAGCTTGCACCTGAGCTCACCACTGCACTCAGTACGTCCCCACGAGTCGAAAGCAGCCACCCCCACGTCATGTTGTGCAACCTAGCATGTTTTCCGCCGAGGCCCGAACTCCGGCCGTCGCAGACGTGCTCACCGCCGTTGTTCCGGGCCACACCAGCTCCAACCAGTGGCACCACTAGATGCGGCGCACTCCCAGGAGTCGAGCAAGACTAGCCACGCGTTGAACCATCGCCGGACGGCGATTTCCGAAGATCTCCACCGCGGTTTGTGTCACCGGCGGCTAAACGCCGGCAGGTCGGCCCCTTTGACTGGCGGGATTTCACCCCGTCTGACCAGGGTTTTGAACCCTCTCTCTCTCACTGACGTGTGGGCCCCCAGGCCACTAACTAAACTAGGATTAGTATTAGTTTAACACTAACTAACTTTAGTTAGTTAACTAACTACTGACCAGTGGGTCCCACTGGTCAGGTTTGACCTGGCCGTGTCTGTTGACCAGATGATGTCAGCATGATGCAAGGCTGACGCAGTAAATGATGTTCTGTATTTTAAATAAATCTAAATGATTTATTTATTTTCAGAAAATCCCCTAAACTTCCAAAAATCATAGAAAATAATCTATAACTCAGAATGAAATAAATTATATATGAAAAATTATTAGAAAAATTCAAGGAATCTGTTTATGGCATTTTCATGCATGTTAGAACAACTTATGGCCGCTGTTTAGGCCAATTCATATAAATGGAATTTAAACTCTCACATATGGAGTTTGAATTTGAACCAACTCCATTTAACATGTTGCTAGTTGCATTAGCTCAAACCACATCATATTGACATGTCATGATCATGCATCATATTGTGCATTGCATTGATTGTGTTTCTTTCTCTGTTGCCGGTATTTGTCCCCTCTCAATAGACGTGGTTTCGACGCTGAGATCGATGACACCGATGAAGAACTATATTATCTTCAGGAGTGCCAGGCAAGAAAAACCCCCTTGTTCATTCCGATACAATCCCACTCTCTCGCTCCTGCTCTTTTTTACTGCATTAGGACAACAACAATTCATCTGTTACTTGTTGCGGTAGTTGAACCCCTTATCCTCTGCATGTCCTGTCATTGCCACAGTAAATAGATGAAACCCACTAGCATGAGTAGGAGTTGTTTGAGCCCTGATGTGCCTACTCATTCATTCTTGTTGGTCATGCCTGCTATTGCATAGAGTTGTGTCGGGTCTGATTCATCGGGGATGAATCGGAGGTGTGTGAACATGTCCTACTGTGTGTGAGCTAAGTGTGTGAACATGATTTGGTAAAGGTAGCAGTGAGAGGCCATGTAGGAGTACATGGTGGGTTGTCTCATTGCAACCATCCTCAGGAACTGAGTTCTGTGTCTGTGATCCATGAACAGCTACTACCACTCATTGGGATCCTTAATTGACCCTCTCGGCTTCTTAATCACCCTAGTCCTCTGTCCAGGAGTTGCAACTAGTTTCTGGTGTTTGTAGGATATGTGTTGGCGGCCGTGCGTAGCGCTGACCCCAGGGGTGGGCTATGTTGCGGTAGATACACCGTGGACGGGCATGTCGGGCGCCCGTTTGGTGTCCCGGAACCGTGTACACATCGTTCGGGGCCGTATGTGGAAACCTCGGCCGGACTCCATGCGGATGGAACCTGGATAGGCGATAAACCTGGACTAGAGACTTCAGTGTTTAGGTAGGCCGTGGCCGACACCCTCGTTGGGCTTCCGCTTGAAGGTTGCCGAGTACATGTCGTGTAAACGACGGTAAGTGGTGGGAGCGTGTGTGAAGAAGTACACCCCTGCAGGGTTATCATTATCTATTCGAATAGCCGGATTCCTCGGATATGGAAACTTGGACCCCTTGCATAGTTCATAGACAAGTGAAAGTGGATACTCTAAAACTCGCAAGATAAGTGTGAGTGCTATGGATGGCCTTCTCGTAGATAGACGGGAGCGGATCCATAGTGGTGTATTGAATGGTGAATATGTGGACTCGTGTGCGCCACCTCAAAAGAGTTGCTTGTAGTCGTAGTTCAGGTCAGCCACTGAGTCAAAGCTGGCTTGCTGCACTTAAACTCCACCACCCCTCTTTGTTGATACCGATGCATATGTAGCTAGTTCTAATGTAAGTCTTGCTGAGTATTTTTGTACTCACGTTTGCTTAATTTATGTTTTGCCGAGAGACTTCAGTCTCGCTAGTAGTTTCGTGTGGACTTCGACGTTTAGCTTGATACCTCAGCTACGATCTTGTGCCCTCGGCAGGATCTGGTAGTTAGTCAGGCTTCTTAGCCTTGTTCATTTGTAGTTGTCTATACTCAGACAAGTTAAGCTTCCGCATGTGCGTGTTGTTTGTATGCTCTGTATGTTGGGGTCATGAGACCCATGCTTGTAATACTTGGCTCCTCGGAGCCTAATGAATAAATACTTGAGTCGTAGAGTTATGTTGTGATGCCATGTTGTATTTACACATATCGAGCATATTGTGTGTATGATTGAAATGCTTGGTATGTGTGGGATCCGACAACCTAGTTTTTTATCCTTGGTAGCCTCTCTTATGGGGAAACGTAGTCTTGTGCTTCCATGAGCCATAGTAGTCCGCTACAGCCCGGTTCACCGGAGTCCTGCTAGCCCAGCACTACTGCTGCGGCATGTGATTCACTTCGTTCCTATGTCTGTCCCTTCGGGGAAATGTCACGTGGTGACATCCGGAGTCCTGCCTAGCTTGCTACAGCCTGGTTCACCAGAGTCCTGTTAGCCTAGTGCTACAGCCCGGATTCACACGCTACTGACCGACATGCTCGATGTGATTCATGTATGCCTGTCCCCATAGGTTGGTGCCGCTTTGGATTCATGACTAGCCATGTCGGCCCGGGTTCTTTATCATATGGATGCTAGCGACATTATCATATACGTGAGCCAAAAGGCGCAAACGGTCCCGAGCCAGGTAAGGTGGCACACATGGGAATACCGTGCGTGAGGCCGCAAAGTGATATGAAGTATTACATGCTAGATCGGTGTGACTTAGGATCGGGGTCCTGACAATAGATTATTTTAATAAATGACGAATCATGCGTGTCTCTCTCAAAATGTGTGTACAACAAGGAGGATTGTGGCAAACTAAACAACAAAGACTCATATCATACAAGATGCTCCAAGCAAAACACATACCATGTGGTGAATAAAAATATAGCTGTCACAGCCTGATTTTTGGCCCTTTCTTTTTCTTTTGATTTTTTGAGATTTTTGCTTGAGTTTTCTTTTTCCGTGGCTATGTGGTCTGGAAACTGAAGAAGGTGACCTCTTCTTTCTTTCCAGAGTGGCTTGTCATTCTCAAAACCATCCCTAGACCTTGCCATTTCCATCTAGGACCAATCCCAATATTATTTTTCTAGGGAATATTCCTTTTTTCTATTGAAGGAATAACCCTGTGTGCCCTAGGTTGTGAAGCAACCTATATTTCTATCACTCCCAAAATTCCCAAATAATTATAATAAATTGTTTGGGTCATAACTTCCTCAAATATGGAAAAATATTTCATTTTCCATTTCCTCATCATGCTCAATTAGTTATTTTCCTATTCTGTCCTGAATGGCAGGTTGTGAAGCAAGTGCCATTTACCTTTCGCCAATTGACCCCAAACTTTTTGGACACCTTTTAATGTCCATATAATTGCCTCATGCCAAAATTTAACTCCATTGGCCTAGCAAATATTTCTGAGCAATTTTTCAAAGTTCCTGTCTGAGTGAATTCATTGTGAAGGAAGTACTAGCTAGGAATATCCAAATGAGTTGAAATTTTGCAAGGTCCTTCATCTGATCATATAATCACCCTCCACCAAATATGAGCTCATGTAACTCATCTATGTGAGCCCAGATCCAAATCTTAGTTTCTGGTCAGATTTTCAGTTTGTGAAGCAACCATATTTTATCTTGCTTCACTTAAGTAGCAAATTTACCAAGACATTCCCCTAACTATATGAACTCCCTCCATCAAAATTTGGCTCAATCCATTGCACCATTTTCCCTGTGCAATTTTTCCAAGTTTCTTCCTGGAGCAAAGCTATGTGAACCAACACTACTGCAGGATGCTGCTAACGCGACACTACGATTAGAGACCCATCAAGAAACTGAGTGTGATGCAATAATTGCAAATGGTGCTGTATGAAAACCGTCAGAAATGTATAAAACGTTTGCAATGACGGATGCATCAAACACGGTTCAGGTTTTATTTGTGTGTGCGATGAAGGGCATACGGTTCAGTTCAATGAACTATTTGCGATGAGGCGGAACAAAAGAAATGGGCAGCCAGATGAAGGCGCGTGCAATACACAGCATACGGTTCACTCGGATGAAGTGTTTGTGATTAGGCAACACAAAAGAAATGGTCAGCCAGATCAAAGGTGTGTGCGGTATACGGCATGCGGTTCACTCGGATGAACTGTTTGAGTTGAGACATGTGGACAGAAACGGTTCAAATGAACAAGATGTGTGTGATACGAGGCAAACAGGTATGTAATCGGAGACGTGTGCGAAGAACGATAATAACACAGACGATTACTGCTAAGAAGTCGTGTGTGTTGTGAGCAAACGATTGCTGGTATACAATTGTGAGTGATTGATGAAAACATCATCGACGGGTTCCATTGTTTAGTCCGTGTGCGATGTGATTTTCTTTGTCCACACAACATCTACGCTCTTTCTACAACATCAACTTATATACTTAAAAAGACAGCATTGCGTAACCAAATTAAGCATACAATTACACAAGTGACTACACACATAACATTTCCACACACCAAAGAAAGCAATTACATGAATACTAAAGTAGGAGAAACAAGGATCTAATCATCTACTTATTGTTGCAACGACGCTTGCCATTGGTTTGCTTCCGGCTGGATCCTCATGTCAACGATCCGCATGTACATGTCGTAGCTCGTGTACGCATCCTTGGCCGCGTACACGACTGAACTTTGTTGAGTTTCTCCATCTAGGCCGAGTGCTAGGCACACTTGTCCTTGTTGCACGAATCCTTCATGTCTCTATAGTAGGGGTCGATGATGGCCTCGGCAAGGTGAACTAGTGAGGCCTTCTCATGCTCCTTGCTGCCCCTGATCTTGTATTGGCCCTGGATGTCGACAAGATTCTGGCAGGTGATGCCTTGATTCTCGAGAGCCTTTAAATCATTGGTGATGTCCACCGTAGCGAACATGTAGTGGGGGATGTTGACAAACCTGGCGAAACGCTCGCAAGGCCTTGTGGCCAGGCAGTAGTGGTAGACGAGGACGTGGTGGCGCACGCACATCTGGGCGACGACGACCTTGGGACGAGACACGGCACAAGCGCGGGTGTACTTGAGGTCGAACCCGACCACCTTGTACTTCTCCTCGGCAAGCAACAACACCATGATGTGGATGGAGTGCTCCGCCCAGACCGGGTCATTGGTGTACACCACCGAGAGGTCCATGAACCTTCTGTGGGTGTCCACAATGGCATGCATGGTGAGTTGCTGCTCATCGTCGGCAGCCGCTCCGAGTGCCATTGGAGCAGCGCAGGATACCCTCTAAGAATTTCTCGTGGTGGGTGTGCTTCTTGCAATGGTGGAGCGCAATGAAAGGTTGAAGAGACACAAGGGTAGGTGAAATGTCCTATGTAATAAATGGGGGCCGGCCGGCCTATAATTGTCTCATCTTGTCACGGCGTTCATAGCAGAGGATTCCAAAATCCAGTGCACGCTTGACAAGACCGCACCCCAAGAGTGGGCTCGAATAGCCTGTTCCCGCACTACCGTGCTGTTTAGTGTGCAAGCTTCCCGTCCCTCTAGTTTGGCCACGCGTCGGCTAGAAGAGGGATAAATTGTGGGCTTTTACTGGCAAAAAGCATTGTAAAAACAAAGTGTCTGGAATGGATTCGGTCATAAGTTTACCCTTGGGTGATGAGGTCAAAGTTACACAGAAGGGTGATGATGGACACTTGAGTGCGATAATTAATTCTGCGCTCTACAGTGCACACGGTGAAAGAAACCAACTGTGTGCAATATTGTCGAAGATCGCAGTCGAGTTAGCTATACAAATCATGTGCTGTGAGATCGACAAGGTAAACTGATTCGAGAATGGTTAATAAAATCTAAGACCATTGCATATTAAGGTCAAAATAGTGCTAGCAATATACGAGTCTCATACGATGCCATTTCAACGATTGTACCACAAAAGCTCGAAATGTTACAAGGTTCAAATTCCAGAGTCATATGGCTCAAATTCGAAGATTACAAGATTCAAACTGATATTAGAAATGAAATTCAGCTCATCAGCTGCAAACGCTTGCGTTGATGCGCTGAACATGAATATCAAAGAGGTTCAAACTAATATCACCGCTTCTAGGTCTGGCTTCGAAACCTCACAATTTTTGCAAAGGGGTCAGCCACTGAGAAGTCATGTATGGGGTTGACCCGATGACTTCCGATTACTTTGTCATCTGAAGTTCCAAAATGAAATTCAACATTTTTAGAGCCTACTCCATTCTGCCGCAGGTGCCGGCGCTGATCAACAGACCATTCATTTTTGCGAAATAAATGTACGGCAAACCTCATTTCCTTCAACACCCTTGCTCTGAGAACAAAGAACCTGGCGAATATAATCTACGGTAAGGTCCCTTGGTAGGAGTTCAAAGTAATTTCTAAGAGATGCAGATCTAGGCATTCGACATGATTGTTATATTGTATCACATTATCCACCACTGGGCTTAATCTTATCCGCAAAAGAAGAGAACGTGTTAGTTCCTACATGCAGTTTTGAACATTACTACAGGACTAGCTATTTGGTTTGCAGGATTTGTAAAATGCACTAACATGCTATCTTCGATCTGACATGATTAACATGGGCATTTGATTACATTCTAGAAAAATGTAGCCTTCTTCACAAGAGGTTGGAGTGGATGAAAAGTTCCCTAAGAAAACTAGTACAGATGAATCCAAAGGATAAATGCTTATTAAATGTAACCATATGGATCAAGCAACCAATATGGGGGGGCATGTATGTACTAAAATTCTCCAAAAGAACCTTGAGAAATTGTAGTACATTGTCATTGTAAACTTGGAAAAAGGTGTCACAAATTGAGATCCCCTATGGTTAACATTTAACAGGAAACGAACATCACCTCGATATATAGCTTCTCCAGGCACGGAAAGCATCTCAGGAAATTGACAACTTGCTCCAGGTCGGGCCCGATAGATTCTAGTGCCAAGACCTTCACTGTGCGCAGTTTCGGGGTCAAGCTTGTCTGAATCATTTTCTGAATGACAAACGAACAAACATCTTCAAAATTAGAAATAATGTTAATTTGTAGAAGGAGAGTGGAAGGCGGCTGTTGTACCTAAACGAGTGTGAATCCAATAACAAGTTCGTAGTATTTTTCAGACGAGTAGCCCATCACTGTCAATTTCGGCGTAGAAATGACATTGATTCTTGTTGGATCTTCTTGATCAACTACAAGTAATCTCTCAAGTGCAGGTGTGTCCTGGATGACCATACAGTGGTCCACCTTTTGTGATGTCTTCCTACCGCACCAGCAACACACATAAATAATCTGGAGAGTCAGGGAGGTGACGTGGAAGGTACTCAACCCATTGATCGCCTGAAGACGAAGGTACTCGAGTGCAATACAGCCACAGAGCAGGCGCTCCATGTCACCCTTTGAGAGGCAGATGGCGACCAGCTCGAGGTGCTTCAGTCGTGGTAGATTAAGAGCGGGCGTGTCATTAAGGGGCGGGAAATGGCAGTTCCTGAACTTGGCGACACGCAGCGTGGGCGTGACGCGGAGTGCAGACGTTGGCAGCGACCGCATATGCCCATCATCAAAAGTGAGCTCCTCAAGCTGATCTAGGGCAGGGGATCAGAACCAGTCGTCAAGCTTGGCTCGGTCCTTGCCGTTGGAATGGAACTTGCCCATTCTAAGGCCTTTGGTTGGGCTAAGGTGACTGCCAATTATCTTGGAGAACGCATCCAAGCTTTTGCGATAGCCATGGCAGATATCATGGGTGTCGATGAGGTCGAGAGGGCTAGAGTTCCATAGGGGGCGCCACTGCCGGGAAAGGA
Organism: Triticum dicoccoides; assembly: GCF_002162155.2. Lineage (NCBI taxonomy): Eukaryota > Viridiplantae > Streptophyta > Magnoliopsida > Poales > Poaceae > Triticum > Triticum dicoccoides. The sequence goes on from NC_041392.1 coordinate 532,567,615, forward strand.
GGGTTGTCTGCGTCCCATATTTGATTGGGAGGAGGGAGATGATGACTCTCAACATATCATCGGGGAGGCTGCTGATTAAGTCTAGGTCTGCTGGAGTCGCTTGCGGTTCTAGCTTGCCCCGCCTCCGCTTGTTGGTAGCCCCGTTCTCCACCTCCAGGGTCTCCTTGTCAGCCGCACTTTCTGGTAGAAATGGGAGTATAGGGAATATTTAGTTAAAACAAGGCAATAGAAAAGTGTCTTGGTAACTAGAAGTTATTAGGCAGGGAAATAGTAAGAAAAGGGAATAACAATTGGTTGCTTAAAGACTACACAATTCATTTGACATTCCTGGGTAAGTCAACATATGCAGATAGTTGAAAAGAAAACTTACTTCGAACAAAGTCTGGATGGATGATTTTGTTGGGGAAGTTAACATACATCTCATGACCAGGCCCTTCTATGTGCAGTGCAATTTTAGTGCCAGCTTTTAGTACATAAAACTTTACAATTTCATTCCAAAAGCCAGTGCCAAAATAGGAGTCAACACGTTCATCAAGTCTTATAGTAGCAACGATTTTAAATCCATGGTTTGTGTGCAGTATGACATTCATGGAGCCCTGATGTATGTAAAGGGAAAAATTTTTGCACTACATAATATGTTGCATACCGAGGGATTTCCTGAAGAAAATGGTAGGATTGTTAAAGAAAATATGGTAAGATGCAAATATGGGCCCAAATTGAAAGAACTGTACACTAGTTGAAATCGAAGGACAAAAACCTATAATTAAACAGATAGGGTAAACATGATGTCATGGAAATATTAGAGTAATCAAAAGAACAATACATCATTAATTTGCCTAACATAGAAAGAAGAGGGGGAAAATCCCCTTTGACGTATATGGTGCATGTGGCACCTTTTATCCAAATGTAGCAATATTTAGAATATGTTCAGGAAAGTAGGCGATGCCAACCGATTTAGGATGAGATTGTGCATACTGTGCACGTCCTCAAGTTATCTCGTATGATAAGATGGAATCTCTGGCGGCGGTCGCCAAGTCCTGAAGTGTCGGCGCACTATACATTCTAGGAATGAAAGAAAACCCTCTAATCAGCTCGAATAAAAATGAATTCACAGCGATTTCCTCCATGTGATTAAAGGAGGCATATGAACTAGGATAAAAGATGAGATAATATCTCGTTAAATTAGTTACCTTGTCATCCATGAGAAAGAACCTTCAGTACGGCAGATTCCCCAACCTAGCGGAGCTGAGTCCGCCATGAGCAGCGTCAAGAAAGTCGATGGCGATAGGCGGAGGCAAGCGGAAGTGGTGAAATGCGGTGGGCTTTGCCAGCAGCCTGGCGGCGGCGGCAGGCGTCGAGCTAAGTGTTTACCGCCGCGATCGGCGGTGCCATGGCATAGACACGGAGGAGCTTGTGCCGGTGTGAATGGGGAAGGTACCGGAGGGGCCGAGGGGGTGGCGGGCGGGGTGAGGGTTTTTGTGACATGGGGATGGTGAGGGTTTTTCTTTTCCTTTTTTGAACTGGGTGGTGAGGGTTTTCTGTCCCACAAAGAATTTTGGGGGCGATGGTTTGCTAGAGTGAACCATGTGTGATTGACGTAGCATGCAAACTGAAAGTCATTACACATGGTTCCAATTTTGGGAACCGTCTGTGATTGACGTACTGCCTCCGTCCTAGTTTATTGGTCCCCCTGTCGGTGTCAAAACCGGCGGATCTCGGGTAGGGGGTCCCGAACTGTGCGTCTAGGATCGATGGTAACAGGAGATAGGGGACACAATGTTTACCCAGGTTTGGGCCCTCTCTATGGAGGTAATACCCTACTTCATGCTTGATTGATATTGATGAATATGGGTGTTACAAGAGTTGATCTACCACGAGAACGTAATGGCTAAACCCTAGAAGCCTAGCCTGTATGACTATGGTAATGAATATATCGTTTCCGGACTAACCCCTCTGGTTTATATAAACACCGAGGGGATCTAGGGTTTACATAGAGTCGGTTACATAAGAAGGAATCTTCATAGTCAATCGCCAAGCTTGCCTTCCACGCCAAGGAGAGTCCAATCTGGACTCAGGTATAGTCTTCGACATTAATGTCTTCACAGCCATCAGTCCGGCCCAATAGATAACAGGCCGGACGCCCGAGGATCCCTTAGACCAGGACTCCCTCAGTATCCCTTGAACCTGACTTCAATGACGAGGAGTCCGACGCGCAAATTGTTTTCAACATTGCAAGGCGGGTTCCTTTTTATCCAAACTTCAAGATAGTCTTCAGATGCGATGGTAGTATCCGGACCTGTCATACACACCATACATAACCGTAGAGATAATATATATTTTTATACGAGTCTAATCCACTGACAGCTTTTACAATATGACATCACGTCTATCTGGTCATAATTTCGGACCATTTTTTGTCTGCTGCTCCATGTTTCGAGATGCGGTTGCTATTGGCACGTCTTGTTGAAGCAGACATCGTGCCCCCTTATTACGAGATTCTCATCAATACGGGCATGGGTAACCCAACCGTGCCGTTTATACAGCCCTTGGGAATAGGCAAATCTTAAGGCGAGTGAGGAGGCGTTCAATATTCGTTGGCTTTATAAGGGGATAAGGATTCCCTCTTCCTCTCTCATGCCCTCTCTCTGTCTCCGCCTTTCCAATCTCGAGCTCCAGCGCCCAAGTTCTCATCTCCTTACCACCCAAGAAACCATGTCCGGATCCGGAGGTCAGGGCAAGTGGATGGTCTCCTCCATCAAGGAGGAGAACATTACCGAGCTTTGGGCGGCTGGATACTTGGTGAAGGAGATAACTCACCGCCTGCCGGCCGAGGGACAAGTCGTCCCCACACTGAAGCCCACCGAGAGGGTGGTGTTCCTCCCCCATTTCTTCCGTGGGATAGGGTTTCCACTCCACCCTTTCGTCCGCGGGCTGATGTATTATTACGGGATGGATTTCGATGATCTGTCCCCGAATTCCTTTCTCAACATCTCGGCATTAATCGTCATGTGTGAGGCCTTCCTCCACATCCAACCCCACTTCGGGCTGTGGCTCAAAGTATTCAACGTGAAGCCGAAGGTGGTGGACGGCCAGCACGCGGAGTGCGGAGGAGCTATCGTGAGCAAGTTGTCCAACGTATCCTGGCCCCAAGGTACTTTTGTGGACATAGTGAAGGAGTGGCAAAAGTGGTGGTTCCACATCACAGAAACCTCGCGGCACCACCTGGGCCGCAGCTGCCGAATTCCGCTCTGGTGCCCCCACGCGACTCACCTCCTGGGTCAAGAAGAGTCCGGACTGGGGTTCCCCTGACGAGGTGATAGCGCCGCAGACGCGTGTTCAGAGCATGTCAACCAAGAAAGTCAAGCTTGTTGATGTGATCCAGGTGATGCTGGTTCACCGGATCCTTCCGTGCCAGTGCCGAAGCCGTCCTCTATGGGAGTTCAACCCGAAGAATGACCAGACTCTGGTGAAGCTCTTCGAGACTACTCACGAGGGCGCATGGAAGTTGCTCTTTCACACCGTGGTTACGATTGTAAACACCTCGCCAGTGAGGTATGCTATCTTTCGATGTATCCCCAACTTAATCATTTCAAGGATGATGTCGGAGCTTATCATTGCATTTCCAGGACTGGCTGGGGAGGGCGAAGCGGATCCAGTGTCCGGCTTCGCTTCCTGAGGAACCGGTCATCCCGCATCTAGCAAAGATGCTGGTGTCGGCGCCTTATAAGGCGCCGGAGAAGAAGGCCAAGAAGAAGGCCAAGGGGGCCAAGGGTGGCCCCCGTTGCAAGGGCACTTCGGATGTGAAGTCCGAAGACGATGAATCCCATTCCTCTGTCCCTGAGGACAACGGCAAGGAAGAGGAGGAGGAGGAGGAAAACAACCCTCCCCCTGAGGAAAGCAAGAAGAAGAGGGCGGCTTCGGCGCATCCGGAGGCGGACACGCCCAAGAAGGGGAAGAGCGTCCCAGCGGTCAACACCCTGTGGGACGTTGATAGAGGTCCGGGGAAACACCCCTGCACTAAGCCCCAGGCCGCATCGTAAATGACATGGCTCGCTCATGCACACATCCGGCCCTTTCTCTTCATTATCATGACAAAGTTAATTGTGCTATTGCAGTCCGGCCCGTGACCTTATCCAGTGATCCTTTTCTGGAGGTTCGTTGGCTCCGTCGGAGATGGCGAGCATGTCACCACCGCCTGCTTATTCCCTCGGGGCCAGGGACGACATCGAAGTGTTATCCTGAAGGACCGTTCCGAACTGGGGAGGAGCCCAGGACGCTGTCCGGGAGGCGTCACAAGGCGAGACCTTCACCGCCGGACACATGGGGGAACGGCCCCCTTTGAAGGAGGGGGATGCGCCGCTTCCACCGGTGGCCTTGTCCATCCAGGGGCGCCAGATAATCTGATGGAGGAGCTTCGAGGCGCCTCTGTCGTGGACAAGCACCGTGTCCTTATGAGTGCGGTGATCGAGAAGATTTGGTCCGCCAAGAGTGGACTGAATGAAGCCTGTAGCAGCCTGTTGACAGGTTTCGAGGTAAGAAAGAGAAAAACCCCGTGTAACCAGTACCCCCTGAGACACTGTCCGGTGTTCGGCAAGAAGAACCGGATAGAGGATCAATCCTCTGTTGTGGGAGACTAACATAATATGTATGAATAAACAGGCATCGCTGTTGGCGACGTCCTCCCATGTTGCCGAAGTCTCTGAGCTGAGGCAGAGGCTGGAGCAGACCGAGAATGAGCTCGGCGAGGTTAAGGTTCAGCTCCGGTAGAAGCAAGGTGAGTGACGAGTTGTTGTGTGTTTAGAAAGGATAGGCAATGTATATTGACCGCTGTGTCATAATATGTGGAGGAGCCGCGACCGAGGTCAAGGCCCTGAAGAAGGCCCTCGGCGAGGCCGAGGAGAAGGCTGTCCAGCAGCAAGCCGCCCGTAGGAAGTCCAAGGCCCGGGTCAAAGAAATCCAGCAGGAGCTCCAGGATGCGGTCAAGAAATGCGAAGCCTTGGAGCATGATGCGTTGGTTCAAGGGACCGAACTCGCCAAGGCTCTCCAGAGCGTGGAGACTGCACGAAATGAGGCCCAGGCTGCCCTCCAGGAGATCCACGAGGCCAAGAAGATCATGGCGGGTAAGGAATTTAAGATGCAAAGCAAGTATGCGGAGAAGCAATACCTTCTACTAACCCGGGTTCGGAGTTCCCTAGGAGCTTTTGCGGATTTACCCCGCAGTGTATCAGACGCCGCGGAGTTCTACCAAGCCGAAGGAGGGGGGTTCTACGGAGAAGCTATTCTGGTCATAGTATGCGGTGCCAGAGCATCCCGTGTCCTTCACCGATCAGCTGAAACAGCTGGTGGAGCTGCATAGGGTGGCCGAACTAGCCATGAAGGATTTCATAATCCGGCTATGGCCAGCCGAAGCTATGCCAAGCAGGTACTTCGGACTTGTGAGGTGGATGTCGAACGCCTATCCTCGGCTAGACGTCGTAAAGTGCTCGGCCTGCATTGAAGGTGCGCGCATGGCCTTTGCCTGTTGCAAGATGTGGTGGGCGAAGATGGACGCCGCCGAGGTGACCGGAGGGCCACTAGAGGGCAAGGAACACCGCACACCCGAATGGTATTTTGCGGATGTCTTGGAGGGTTCTCGCCTTGCGGCAACACAATGTTCGCAGGACATTGTATTTGAATAAATGTATTCATGTTACCTTTGCCTTGTATAATGGGAACAAAGCCTGTTTTGTAATGTAATATTGTTATGTTTTGAATTGTTTCCTCCTGTGCAGCCGTGTTGTATGTAATTTGAGGGTTGGCCAGTCGTCGGCTTCTGCCCTCATGTAGGTAGTACGGAGGTGTTCAGGGTGGATTCTAAACAATCTTGATCCAATTATATGGTCCTTGAAGGAGTTGTTTAGCGCAACGAACAAGGCAATCAGACTGTACGGATTAAACGCCCTCACTTAGCCATAGGAGTTTTATAATGAAGCGCAGGTGCATCCCCTGGTTCGAACCAGGGTGTTGTCAGCATCTGATCGGGAAGTGCCGATCTTTCGCATAATGCGGAAAAAATTTCCAACGATTTGTGACCCTCGAATAGCTGACCGGCTCTCGCCGTATCATGACAGTCAGTTTTCGGCTTTCTCTACTGAGGTGCTCATCTGGTCAAGGCCAGGGCACAATCGCAGTAGTTCTCCCTTTACTACCCTAGCCAATTTAGCAGAACATATGGTAGCAAGCATAGGAGCCGGGCAACCCAACTATTGACCAAAGGCATGATTCAGAGCCAATGCTTATAATGCTAAATTCGGGGTACCAAACTTATGTTTCGGGATTGTTCGGACTTTGTTGCCGTATCATGGGGCGATGGGGAGGCCCTGGCTAATATGAAACGTACTAGAGTGTACGGCTGCTAGGAAGTGAGTAATATAAAGGAAAACAGAGGGAGAATGGAGATAGGATCCGGAGCCCTTGAACTTGGATCATGAATTGTTTCCATTATAGTTGGGTTAATGCGTCCAATCACATTGGTAAAAAATAATGCAATAAGCACCCGGCTATTTGACATGCCATACCCGAAGAAGGACTGCGCGTGGGTCCTAAAAGGCGGTTAGCCTCTAGGGTTTCCCATGTACGCCTGTGCTCTGTGTCAATCCGGTGTGTTTGTCCTTTGACGAGATCGTTAATTCGGCCGTCGAAGGAGGCCCCCATAGGAGAAACCAGAAACAAGGGAAAAGGAGATAGTAAAGTTATATGTGTGTCCGGGATCAGTCTGGCCGAACCGTGGATCCCGGGATAGCTTGTGCCTCCATTGATGCCCATGGAATTTTGAGTGCATAGTTATGGACGCGTGGTATGAATGCCACTACCTCATCGGGATTGGGACGGAGGTTGAATTGCTAATCGAGCTCTTAACAAGCCGCGCTGTCTTGTTGTAGTGTAGTCCAGACCCTCTTAATGATGTCCAGGGGCTCGGCAGCCAGACTATGATGCTGCTTGAGAAGGCCGCTTTGTACCTCTGCTGCTAGGGCAGCGGTGTGCTCCTCTGTCCGGAGGGAGCGTTCTGTGTTTCCGTTGACTTTTATGATGCCGCGCAGACTGGGCATCTTCAGCTTGAGATAAGCATAGTGTGGTACCATGTTGAATCTAGCAAACACGGTTTGTCCGAGTAGTGCGTGGTAGCCACTGGGGAAGGGGACGATATCGAAGATTAACTCCTCGCTTCGGAAGTTGTTCGGGGAACCGAAGACCACCTCCAGCATGATTGAGCCCGACCAGCAGGCCTAAACACCTGGTATGACACCTTTAAAGGTAGTCTTTGTGGGTTTGATTCGTGAGGGATTAATTCCCATCTTCCGCACTGTATCCTGGTAGAGCAGGTTGAGGCTGCTACCGCCGTCCATTAGGACTCGTGTTAGGTGAAATCCATCGATGATTGGGTCGAGGACCTGTGCGGCTGAACCGCCATGCCGGATACTAGTTGGATGATCTCGACAATCGAAGGTGATCGGGAATGGCGACCAGGGATTGAATTTTGGAGCGACTGGCTCTACCGCGCAGACATCCCTAAGTGCTCTCTTGCGCTCCCTTTTGGGGATGTGTGTAGCGTATATCATATTCACTGTTTTGACTTGAGGGGGGAATTTCTTCTGCCCTCCGGTGTTCGGCTGCCGGGGCTCTTCGTCCTCGTCCTCACTTTGTGGTCCCTTTTCTTTGTTTTCGGCATTTAACTTGCCAGCCTGTTTGAAAACCCAACAGTCTCTGTTGGTGTGATTGGCTTGTTTGTCTGGGGTACCATGTATCTGGCACAGACGATCGAGTATGCGATCCAGACTGGATGGTCCCTCGTTGTTCCTTTTGTAGGGCTTCTTTCACTATTCGGACTTGGAGCCGCTGAATCCGACATTAACAGTGGTGTCATCTGTGTTGTCGCCATTGCTTCAGCATTTGTGTCTGTTGTGCTGGATCTTTCCGGAGCTGTTCTTGGCCTCGGAGGGGCCTGTCTCGCTGGCTGTGTTTTTGCTATGAGCCAGCCAACTGTCCTCACCCGCGCAAAAGCGGGTCATGAGTGCCGTAAGGGCTACCATTGACTTCGGCTTTTCTTGGCCGAGGTGGCGTGCTAGCCATTCGTCACGGATGCTGTGCTTAAAGGCCGCTAGGGCTTCGGCATCCAAACAGTCAATCTGGTTCTTTTTGGTAAAGAACCTAGTCCAGAATTTTCTGGCTGATTCTCCAGGTTGTTGGACTATGTGGCTTAAGTCATCAGCATCGGGTGGCCGGACATATGTACCTTGGAAGTTGTCAAGAAAGGGATCTTCCAAGTCCTCCCAGCTGCCGATGGAATTCTCGGGCAGGCTATTCAGCCAGTGTCTAGCTGGTCCTTTGAGTTTCAATGGGAGTTATTTGATGGCGTGGACGTCCTCTCCACGGGCCATGTGGATGTGGAGAATAAAGTCCTCAATCCATACTGCGGGGTCGGTTGTTCCGTCGTATGATTCAATATTGACGGGCTTGAACCCCTCGGGAAATTCGTGATCCAACACCTCATCTGTGAAGCAGAGACGGTGTGTGGCGCCTCTATATCGGGACGCATCACGGAGCACTTCTGATGGAGTGCATATGTGGTTATCGGCCCGGGTGTGACTAGGTTTGTCACGCCCGAATAGGTAGCCGTCATCCCGAGTCGGGAAGCGTCCATGCGATCTGTAGATTGATCTGGTGTGTTCTGCTCTACTGTCTAGCTCGTGCCGAAGGTCGTATGTATGCTCCCGAGCTGTTCTATCCCTATTTTTGCAAGGTGGTGGGGCGGGCTATTGTTCGGCCCGAGTTGCCGCTTTATCCCGACCGCGGGGTGGTCGGTCCGCCGCACTGTCCCGACCGCATGGTGGTCGGACTGCATTGCGTGAGGGAGGTATGGGATTTGGTGCCTCCTCATTGAACTGAGGTAGCAATCTACACTTTGGTTAACTCTTGGTTGGGCGCTTGAGGCCGTACTCTTCGGCTGCCAGGACATCAGTCCACCTATCAATGAGTAGGTCTTGATCAACCTGAAGCAGCCGCTACTTCTTCTTCAGGCTTCTTGCAATGGCTATTAGCTGGCGCTTGAAGCGTTCCTGCTTAAGGGGTGCCTCAGGCACGATGAAGTCCTTATTGCTGAGGCTCTCATCATCCTCGGAGACTGGACGGTAACTATCATCGTCTGGGTCATTGGGCACGGCCTGACTATCAGGGTTATCTTGCCCGTTGTCTTGTTCCTCCTGTTCGGATGCAGCCCCGTCAGGGTCTTGATTGTTTTCGGCGTCGCCCGGAGTACTATTCTCTCCGGTGCCAGTATTTCCGTCATTTGAGCGACGAGGCTTGGAGCGGCGTTTAGGGCGACGGCGCTTGGACTGTGTCTCAGAAGGTTTATTCGCAACTGGATCTCTGTTGTCATCGTCGCTAGCTTTTTTAGGTGTGTCGACCATGTACACATCATATGAAGAGGTGGCCGTCCAACGTCCAGTAAATGGCGGGTTTTGGCCTTGCTCCTTGTCGGCGTCGTCGTCCATACCGTCAATGTCTTCGGAGCCGTAATCGAGCACGTCGGTTAGGTCATCTACAGTAGCTAGGAAGTGGGTGGCGGGTGGGAAACAAAATTTCTCATCATCAGCCTCTGGCTCGAACCGAACATAGTTCGGATGTGAGTCCCTTTCCAAGGACAAATTCTTTAAAGAGTTTAGCACATCACCCAAAGGTGAGTGCTAGAAGATATCTGCGATGCTAAATTTGAAAATCGATAACCGATCCAGCTCGGTGTCCATAGGCGTACATGGTCCGGAACTTATAGCCAGAGACGAATCCGGAGTTCCATTGACACAGATATTGCGAGGTTCCGAGTCCGTGTGTGGCTCCAACACCGCGGACTCGGTGGCTTCGGATGGCACGATATGCTCCGGTTCTAAGGCCGTTGCAGCAACATGAATCATCTCATGGATGTGATCTGATGACAGATTTAATTCATGTTCCTCGGAGCAAGGGGGAGCGATCGCTGTGGTCTCAAATCCATTGAAGATCAAGTCTCCATGGATATCCGTAACGTAGTTCAAGTTTCCAAATCTTACCTGGTTTCCAAGGGCGTAGCTATCGATCTGCTCCAGATGGTCGAGCGAGATGGCCCGTAGTACGAAGCCGCCGAACATGAAAATCTGTCTGGGGAGGAAGGTTTCTCCTTGGACAACATCACTATAGACGATTGAAGGGGCCATCGAACCTTTCTTCGACGGCACAATGGAACTCTCAAGGAAAGCACCAATGTCGGTGTCAAAACCGGTGGATCTCGGGTGGGGGGTCCCGAACTGTGCATCTAGGATCGATGGTAACAGGAGACAGGGGACACAATGTTTCCCCAGGTTCGGGCCCTCTCTATGGAGGTAATACCCTACTCCTGCTTGATTGATATTGATGAATATGGGTGTTACAAGAGTTGATCTACCACGAGATTGTAATGGCTAAACCCTAGAAGCCTAGCCTGTATGACTATGGTAATGGATATATCCTTTCCGAACTAACCCCTCCGGTTTATATAGACACCAGGGGGGTCTAGGGTTTACATAGAGTCGGTTACATAAGAAGGAATCTTCATAGTCAGTCACCAAGCTTGCCTTCCACGCCAAGGAGAGTCCAATGCGGACTCAGGTACAGTCTTCGGCCTTCATGTCTTCACAGCCCATCAGTCCGGCCCAATAGATAACAGGTCGGACGCCCGAGGACCCCGTAGTCCAGGACTCCCTCACCCCCGTTGTAATTTTTACCAAAATTTGATGAAATATTTAACATACTCAGACATAGATAATAAGCGTACACATACATAAGCATAGTTCAACCATAAGTACATAGTTCAACCGTCATTAACCATACTCAAGCGTACATAGTTCGATCCATCCCACATCTCATCTCACATGCGGCCAGCATGATCCTAAAGCTTCTCTAGGTACTCGACGTACGCGCCGTGCGCCACCCTGCGAGAATACTTCTTCTTGAAGGCCAACAACTCGTCCTCTTGCATGCGCCAGAATACTTAGGTACGCGTCATGAATCTTGTGGTGGCAAAATGGGCATCCATAGCCGTTGTTCCAGGTCCTAATACGCCTGGTATGCATTCCCGCATAAAGCTCCCTCAGGATTCTCCTCTTGTACCTCCTCTGGGCATCTTCATCCTCGTTGTCCACATCATCAGACAACACCAATAAAATAGGAAAACAAAGTTGGCATCAAATCACTGATTACATGCCGTGAAGTAGGATTCAGAATTTATGGCTATTTATTTATACATATCCAGAGATTATGGTTTGATTTTTAAGCACAGTCGTCTATGTACATACCAATCTTGAAGAAAATAATGGCACAAACATAGGTAGGTCATTCAAAATCAATTGTCAAGTCATGTCTAGGAATTATTAACATGAACACTAACCCTAGTCGGATTACTAGCAGAAATCATTCGAACAGATGAAACAACTAATCACTTATCACTTGTACCATTCAAACAATCAATACACTACATGGATCTAATGAAACTTACTCAGATTTCATGCATTGGGAGAACATAACCACAAGATTTCTATTCCAAAAAGGGGGAGGCAGGAGTAACGAGAGAAACCCTATGATCTATTTGACACATAAATGGGTATAGATGACTAACCAGCTGTCCATCATCGTCGAAGTCATCGCCGGAGTGGTCACCGGAGTCGTCGCCGGAGTGGCTGTTGGAGTCGGTGTGGAACTCCGCCTCTGGTTGTGGAAGCTGGACGCCGTCGAATGACATCAGATTGCAGCGATAACTCGCCGGCGGTGATGGCAACCTCTGTCTCCATCTCCACCCCGTGCTCCGGTGATTTAGCAGCCCCGGAGTTGCCACTCCCTCCGATGGGGTGCTTCAGCGGCATCCTCATACATTGACGGCTTTGAGGACTGAGAGCGGCGTCGAGGATGCAAGCGGATATAGAGAATTGTGTGTGTTCATAGCAAGGATGGGTAGATGGCGAACCATTAACATGGAGTAGTGGGAGTTGTGGGAGAGAGGCAGGCGGCGGTCAAACCAATGGCTCTCCTACCGGTGAGCCTGCGTACCAAACTGCTGGCATGCCTACCAAAGTTTCACATAGCTACTCACATGCCTCCCGATGACACTACGCAGTGAGCACGCCTCCGTCAATTCACACACCCACACGCACGCCTCCCCGTCTTCCTGCACGGCGGACTGCTCGCATGCGTCCCATCAAATCACGTCTGCTCATATGCCACACGGGTCACGCGGCCGCACATATATTGTTTTTCTATTTGGATGATTAATGCTGCCGCTTTATTGCTTAACCGAAGCATGGCACGTATCCATTATTGGTCTAACGCTCACGGTTCGAATAAGTTATCCGTTTGGGATATTGGTTCCCAACTATTAATAATATCTCGTCTGTAATTAGATAATTATTACATCAAAACTCGTCTCAAATTTGACAAAAAAAGTACAATGGCACTTTGTATTGGTGTCCATATGACAACACGATAAGTTTCATGAACTTCAAATAAGTTTTGGACGTTCTAGAATTTAAAAATCAAGATTCTCAATGTTTGAAATTTGTTGCACGGGGAGTAAACATGCACCCAGTGAGACACATGTGTTTCTACAAACCATTTAGGTGCACTGTCACGTGTGCATGTAGCTCAAATTTGATTTTTTGCACATTATACCCATAGAAAATCAATCAATCAATGTACTAAAACATCTTAATGATCTCTGTGATTTTTTTTGAACTTAAAACGTCCCTCCTTTGGTAACATGTATGTTCACCGCGGGATAATTAATTTAACATGCATCGCAGTTGCGGTGGATTCACGGTGTGTGTGGGGGGGTGCGTCTAGGGGTGGAGGGTGGCTCGCAGTACACTACGAGTTGTGAGCCACCGTGTGGGTTGGCCGTTTTGTTAGGCAGGCTGGTGCCACATGAGAGTCGTGAAATCATTATTTAAAAAATTACACAACCCTTTCATAAATAAATATTTTGCCACATGCAGTTGATGGTTGTCCTACACGACACTCGATATTCGCGTGTGACGCTTTCTGTGGGCCCGCGAGGTCATCGTCCATCACTTTGACAAACAGCCGACAGTGAGGTTAATTTGACCAGCAAGGTAGAATCTATTTTGTTTGTGTTATGGTGGTATATAGTAGACATCGAAGAGGTGGGAGGGGACTAGCATATATACTATACGTATGCGTCCGTGAACAAGTACACCTCACTCAGTGTTGGGACTTTTTGGTTACCGAGGCACGTGCCATATCAAAATTGTGAAATTGGTTATTCAAACATCACACAACACCTTTTTAGGCCACATGCATATATATCCTAGCTAGGACACTCACATGTGACGCTTCCATCTATGGGCCCATGAGGCCATCGTCGATGCATGCATGCATCACTTTGACCTACATCGGGAGAGGTTAATTAATTTCACCATCGATGAGGATTCTTTTGGGTTGTACATATATTACGGTAGGAGCATATAGTATGCGGTGAAGAGGGGGAAGGGGACCATCATATGTAGTACGCTTGATATGAACCTTGCTCTGTGTGGGTGCATGGTTTACGGTTTCTAAGGCATGTGGCACATCAAAGTTGTGCATTTTGGGTATTCAACATATATATGTTTGGCTCACATGCAAAAGTGGTGGTGGTTGTCCTCTCGCACCCACTTAAGTGGTTATCAACGATATTGATGCTTTCCATCTGTGGGCCCATTGGTCCATCACTTCTTTTTGCCTAACAACAAGATAGGTTAATTTGACTTAGGAGGGGATTATTATTTTTGCTCTGGGATGACATGCATGATACAATTTGAGAACACACACATGCATGTGTATGCATGAATCTCTCCCACCGAGTCGAAGTGGCTAGTACAACGACACCATCATGAACCGATCTCGCTCTGTGTGGGGAGCTAGTGTATGATTTTTGACACACGCGCCAGATCAATGTTGTGTATTCAAACATGCATGCACATATCACCTCCATACATATGGATGTAGTGGTTGCCTTCACTACAAAAAAAATACACTTCCGTGATCATACGTGTTTGTCATAGTAGGTCGCTTTTTTTGTCATGCATGTACATCCATGACAAATTTATGATAGAATCAAGATAGTCATACCTGTGCTGTCGTAGAAGTGTTCCATGACATTACAAAAATTATCATCACGGAAGTGTCCACTTCCATGACGATAAATCACGAGTCACAGAAGTGCTTTCGTTAAGGGTGACCGACACGTGGCATCCACCGTAATAGAACGTCGTTAAGCTATCGGGTCGCGTTTTGGATCCGATAACCCGTTAACAGCCCCGACCAATGGGAAATTTCCACGTGTAAAATTCTTATTGGCTGGACGAAACACGTGTCAGCTCGTCAGTGGGTCAGATAGGCGCCTATGATACGTCGACACGTGGCACGACCCAACAGAGGCCCATTCCTGTGAAAAGGCCGGCCCGTTTGACTTGGCCAAAAGGTGGTGGGCCGGCCATGGAAAGCCTGTTAACGGCCTGTTCGCATATAGCCCATTTACAGCCCGCTAACCCAAGGCCCATTACGCCCTATCCGAATTAGGCCCAGTAGCGTCATCTGGGCCATCCAATATGATTCTAGCCTGTTTTCTCTTCTGGCCCATTTATGGCCCATGACGTCTTTCGGCCCATATGAGGCCCTATGTAACTCTTGGCCTATTAACGGCCCGTGGTGAAACTGGCCGTAATGAACAGTGTATCACTTTATACCCATTAACGGCTCGTTATTCCGTTGGGCCGTTTCCAGCCCATGTTATCTTTCGGCCTTCTCAGAACCTATTTATTCTTGGGCTCATTTCCAGCATTCGTTTACTTACGGCCCGTTACTGTCATTTTCTTCTTGTGGGCCAAATTCAGCCCGTGGTTACAGTCGGCCCGTTTGTGGTCCGTTAATACGTTGGGCCGTTTTCATAGCGTCATCAAATACGGCCTATTAACGATAGCCCGTTACGGTCGGCCCATGAACGGACGATTCCAACTCTAGCCCGTTTACGGCCATAATGTGGCCTGTTATTGGCCCATGTTTGGCCAATCGATCATACGGCCCGTATAAGGCCCATTGATGATACAGCCCGTAGAAGGCCCATTATTTCTACGGCCCTTAGAAGGCGTATGCTTTCTACGGACCGTAGAAGGCGCACTGTTTCTACGGCCCGTAGGAGGCCCAGTGTCACTACAGTAAATATTAGCCCATGGTTATTGTGGCCTAGTTTTAAAAAATAGGTTATTGCAACCACTAGTTAACCACGGAAAAAGAACTGCAATGACTACAAGGAAACAAATAAACAAGACAACAAGGAAATAAATAAGCAAGCAACTAACGCTAGGCTATCACGGCAATTACACATATTACATCCACTGGGCATCAAAGTTCGCCACTAGTGCAAATATAGGGAACAAAGCAGCATGTCATATACACTGGCCGTCAAAATTGGCCACCAGTGCAAATAAACGTGACAGCAAAACAAGAGCATAACTGAAACAACTTCAGAAGAGCTTAAGAAACATTATCTTGGGTATCCACCATGCTGGCAATAAGCTTAGCAAGCTGATTAGCTTTGTCCTGTTTGGCGCAAAAATCCTCCAATGCTTGCTGTTGCACCAGAAATTATGCATCTGAATGCTCCAGGGACTTCCGCAGTCCTTCCACTTCTTGTCGCAGCACAGCTGAACGATGTCTTTCAGCTTGTAGCTGAGATTCAAGAAACCGATATGATTCAGACAGTGAGTTTGAATAGCTTGTTCAAGCGGTAGTGGCCAGTAACTCCAACACTAAACCAAGACAGGATGTGTCACTATCCTGAACCTTATCTGCATTACTTCCTTTACCGTTGCTTAGTAAGGCACTCTTCCCCAATATTCTGTTAGCATTCTAAAAGAAGAAACAAGCAGACACATAACAAGTTTAGCATGTACTAGTATATGAAACTCATTTCGGTGAACCAGTTCATTAGTAGGGTGGACATGATTAAACTACCAAGTATTCTATTGCCAAGTACTAGTACATAATAAAAGCATCAAACAAACATATATCTATGTCCTATGGTAGCAATGGAATCTTAAATTAGAACAGTTGTTCTTCAGGTTTAGGCACTTGTTCTACATGAACAGAGTACAGTAAGACGCAAGAATATAATACTTAAAAATAGAAAATGAGCTCATAGACCTTACCACATTCTTGGTTCGAGACCAGTACAGAACAAGGCGTTCCCAGTCATCGTCCAGTAAATGTGTCTCCGGAGAACATAAGGGAATTTGATGAGTTTCTTTGCCGGTGAAGTACGTTTTCTTCAGGTAATTCTGATACTACCACCAAGCATTCTTGAAGATAGCAGAGGTATTAGCACATGTTACCTCATCCTGAGCTTCCAAATCAGTCCTTCTCTATAGAGAAAAATTGGAAAATTTGATGTATTATAACCATCATGGAGGTAGGATGTATGGGACGAAGCAAAGTAATTGCCATGAATAACATTACTTACACATAACTCCTGGACAAACACCTACAACTGGCATTTTCCTTCATCTTTAGTATAATATTTCCAAGATGGGAAGATACACACATACGATTTAACAACATCAAATGCGATAGATGCTAAACTACGACTAGCTGGTTGTGCTTCCTCCACAGGAATAGGCGTACTAACTGGTGGAGTTGGGGTTCGCGATGATAGTACTGGCCCTTTGGGCACTGGAGCAGCCTTACTAACTGCTCTTGTTTGGGAGCTCTGTGGTGGAGATGGTGCTGTGTCAATAGGAACTGGGTTACTATCAGCTGGGGTTGGGGTTAGATTGGGTGAAGCTGGTTCTCTGTCCATCGTAGTAGGGGTACAATCTGCGAGAGTTTGGGTTATGTGTGGTAGGGCTGGTTCTTATGCATGTACAACTGGGGTGCTATCTCCACCAAGAGGTAGCACTGTTTTATTTGAAGACCGTGTTTTTAGTCCGCTAGATACTGGCATCACCCGCTCCAATTCAAATGACTGATAAACAGGAAACATAGTTGAATGTACAGACATTGTATGAGAGACAGATGCAATAGATAGTGTGGAAAAAAGAGGGCATGAAATAGTTGACATGTATATTGTTTAACTAAAACGGATAGCATGACATAATTTCACATATATGATGTCTATCTAAACTGGATAGCATAGCATAACATAATTCAAAGATATGATGAATAACTAAACAGGATCGCATGACATAATTCACCTACATGTTATCTAAGTAATCAGGATCGCATCATTTAATTCACATATGTGATTTATATGCTAAACAGAGGGCATTCGATATGATGTCTGAACTAAGAACATGGTGTTGAATATTGTGTATATGATGTCTAAACTATGCAATGCAAGACACAGTATGCATGATATGAGCAGTATAACCATGCCAAGTTAGAGCATACACCTCAGTGGGGGAATAGGACTGGTCATCTGTCTCTGAATCCATCTCTGAGGAGCTATCGGGACCCAACAAGAGATCTGCTTCGACAGGTAGCACTGTCTGCTCTGAAGGCCTTGTTTTCACTCCAGATTTTTCCATCTCCCACCCAAATGGCTGATTCACAAGAAGAGTAGTTTAATGTACAAACATTGTTGACAAATGGAAATGTAATGAAGAAAAGGATGGGCAGGATATCATTCAAATATATGATGCCTGGTTAAACAGGATGGCATTCACTAGTAGAAAACGGAGCTTTAAAACCGGTTCGTAAGGGCCTTTAGTGCCGTTTCCATAACCGGCACTAATTGGTGGGCACTAAAGGCCCCCCCTTTAGTACCGGTTCGGCACGAACCGGCGCTAAAGTGCCATCACGTGGCGTGAGCTCGCGCCCTGGTATGGGGGACCTTTAGTACCGGTTGGTGTTACCAACCGGTACTAAAGGTTTTTTTTTTTGAAAATTTTGGAAATTTTTTTTGATTATTTTTTTTCGATTTTTAATTTTTCTGAATTATTTGGTGATTTAGTCTCTAATCATTGTTGACAAATGGAAATGTAATGAAGAAAAGGATGGGCTGGATATCATTCAAATATATGATGCCTGGTTAAACAGGATGGCATTCACTAGTAGAAAACGGAGCTTTAAAACCGATTCGTAAGGGCCTTTAGTGCCGGTCCCATAACCGGCACTAATTGGTGGGCACTAAAGCCCCCCCCCCTTTAGTACCGGTTCGGCACGAACCGGCGCTAAAGTGCCATCACGTGGCGTGAGCTCGCGCCCTGGTATGGGGGACCTTTAGTACCGGTTGGTGTTACCAACCGGTACTAAAGGTTTTTTTTTTGAAAATTTTGGAAATTTTTTTTGATTATTTTTTTTATTTTTAATTTTTCTGAATTATTTGGTGATTTAGTCTCTAATCACCTCTCTTAACTGCTCAAGTGTGGATCACTCATTCCAAATCATCTAACTTCCCAACCGGTCACCCATCCCTCTCACTACTCCAGCCCGAGCACGCTTAACTTTCGGGTTCTATTCTCCTTCGTTTCCAAGTCTGCACTTGTTGTTTTCCTGACAATAGTAAGATGCCAATCCTATTAACCCTCAGGAGTTTAGCTTGAGCATGAAGTCACACATTTCACTGTTTGAGTTTGAAACTATTATTCTAAAAAAACAGTAATTATTTAGTAACACTAATATTTCTTGTATAAGTTTGACCATAGTTTGACCAAAATTCAAAAAATTGAAATAATTATTTAGTAACACTAATATTCTTGAATAATTATGTAGTAACATTAATACTTATTGAATAAGTAGTTTGACCAGATTTAACAAAAAAATAAAAAAAACTTAAATTTGACCATATGTTTTTTTCCTTTTGGAATTTGAGGATTCTAAAAAAATTGCAAACAGGCCATAGGCCTTCTCCATCTGATGCGGATTTTCATGCTGAATTTTTTGATATATTATATGTTTTTTCCGACATCGTATGCAAAAGTTATAGCCGTTTTACATTTTCCCTACACTTTTTGCAAAACATGTCCAAATTTAAGTTTTCAAATTTTCCTAACTAGAAGATGTAGTAATATAACTACCTCTCGAAGGATTTTATTTTTGAAGTTTTTATCATTTTCTTTTGATTTTTTCAGAACTGAAATGGCGACACACGGGGGGAGGGGGGGTAGAGTTTGAAAATTGCCCTATAGTGCCGGTTTGTGTCACAAACCGGTACTATAGGTCAGACCCCTTTAGTACCGGTTCGTGGCACAAACCGGTACTAAAGGTTAGCCCTTTAGTACCGGTTGGTGACACGAACCGGTACTAAAGGTGATCGTGGGGCCCCGGCCTGACGCCAGCCTGCTATCACCCTTTTAGTACCGGTTCGTGGCATGAACCGGTACTAAAGGTTCAACACGAACCGGCATTAATGCATAGCCGTTTGAACCGGCACTAATGGTACCATTAGTGCCAGATCAAATTCAAACCGGCACTAATGTGCTTCACGTTTGACCCTTTTTATACTAGTGATTGCACATTTCACATATATTATGGCTGGCTAAAAGACATGAGACTGCATAATTCCCATATATGATATAGAAACTAAACAGGTGGCATTACAGAACATGTCTAAACTAAGCAGATGACATATATGATGTCAAAAGTAGGCACTGCAAGGCAACATATGCATGATAATGCATGATATGACTAACATCATCATGCCATGGTAGAGCAAACACCTTGGGGGGTAAATAGGAGTGGTCAGCGGCGTCCAAATCCGCCTCATAATAGATATCTTCCTCTGGATTACAATCTGGAGAGGGGTGGGGAGGGTTTGCCATTGAACCCACCATGGAGCGATGTCTGCATGACATTGTATTGCCGCGCAAAACTCTTCTCTTTTTCTCTACATGTTCAGCATGACTATGTACAATATCTGACATGCATACGAAAAAAAAGATGGTGAGATCATGTAAGGAGAGCATGCAGAAATTTAGAGTGATGGTAACAACCAGTGGATCGATGTTTTTCCGTTGAACCAAAATAGCCCTAATGGATCGATGTGAATGTATAGTAATAAGTGATGCAACAAGTGTACAACCTCTTTTCCGTAGCCGTGTCGACCTCAGCATCAATGGGTTGGTCGCTGAAGCAGTTGAGGCAGAGGTGGCTGTCGGAGGTGTGGAGGAAGATCTGAGGAATCTGTAGACGGCGTCCAGGGCACTGCTCTATTGTGATGGATCATTCTGTCGTTGGAGCAGTTCCGGTGAGCCGTAAGACGTCAAGGCTGAAGCAGCACAAGACAGACATCGTCAATCTCAAGTGGGATTCTAATAAAACCTCCAATAGATGATGTAAAATGGATGTAAAATTAACATCACCAAAAACCACCTAACTACAACAGATGAGGTAAAAATTGTTGACTCTGAACTTAACTGTCGAAACTGAAATTTACCGTGGAATCTGAATGCTACTGTCGAAACTGAACGCAATGGTAGCAGAGAGGCACTTGACATGTAGTTTAGGGAGGGCCTGCAGTTCATCTTCAACCTGCACCCCCCCTGAGCCGCCAGCCACCACCGGCCGAACCGCCGGTCCCAGCGCCACCTCGCCGCCCCGAAACAACTCGCCATCGCTGCCCCGGCCAGCCCTCTAGGCCCCCTGCCCCCCCACCCTGAACCCTAAGATAGATAGTGGGGTACCTCTCCGGCGAGGCCCCGTCCCCGCAGCGGGTGGTTCTTCCTTAACTCCGGCGAGCCCCCCCCCCAACCCCTGAAAATCGACTGAGCCAAAAGTCGATTCAGTCGACTGAAGTGTGGCTTAATCGGAGTAGAGAAGCAGCACGAGCGAGGGGGGAGCAGCAGCAGCAGCTGGGCGAGCGAGCGATCGAGCGAGAGCCGGAGCAGCAGCCGCAGATCTGACTGGTATGGACGCTGCCGCTGAAGGGGCCTCGCACTGGGGGAGAGACACCGTGGAGATGTCGCCCGCGGCGCCGGCTTCAAGGTAGACGCTCCATGCGGTGTGGGATGGAGCACCGTCGGTGCCGGGAGGTCGAGTTAAGGAGAAGGTGCGATGCGATGAGTGTACAAACTCTTTGGTGGCGCCGGGTAGGCCTCGGCTTCGTTCGAGGAGTCGGTGAGGATGCTGCGGTTCCGGTGAAGTAGGTTAAGGCGGCGCTGTGGGGATGGAGCAGCCGCAATAGATGAGGCGATCATTGGAGCAGCTCCTTGGAGGTGGAGGACGGGGCGGCTGAATCGGCGGGACGACGAGATGGACAACGGATCCTCATCCGGGGAGGTGGACGAGGGACGTCGAGCTGTTGCGGTGGACGACGTCGTCGGGGAAGAGGCTCCGGCTGGGCAGCGGTGAGGTGGCAGACGGAGAAGGGTGGGGTTTTGCGGCTGGAGTGGAGAGGTTATGGCGGCCTGGGATTTCGAATGGCAAAAAGGGGGTGATAGGAGGGGGTGAAGCATGACTTAGGAACGCGCTTGTCCAAAATGTAGGGTGTGTTACAAAAGTACTCCCCACCGATTTGAACTAGCGGCCCTTTGGGCTCAGGGTTAGAAGGGGGATTTCACGTGTCGGGATTTGGCAGCTGGAGGGAGTTTTCGCGCGCGTTGTAATTTCGGGATAGCAAGGCGTGGGTTGTGAAGGCACCCGTTTTGGGAGCACGATATCTGAATTTTCGGGATATAACAAGACATGGGTTGAATTTTAGGGACAAGCCTAACGTGTAGTAATATTGTACTTGTACGTACCAAATCAATTCGCACTTCCCTCAACCAAAAATAAAATGAAAAAAATAAAACTATTCACACCACACAAAGAGAGAGTCTTGCCCCGTTTTACTATACAAATGCTATTCAAAGCTACTCCCTCCTTCCATCTATATAGGGCCTAATGCGTTTTTCGATGCTAACTTTGACCAAATATTAGAGCAATGATATATGACATGCAACTTACACAAAGCACACCGTTAAATTCGTCTGTGAAAGGTTCTTTCAATGATATAATTTTCACATGGTGCATGTCATGTACTATTAATCTTGTCAATAGTCAAAGGCGGTCTTAAAAATCTCATTACACCCTATATAGATGAAAGGAGGGAGTATGAATCCATGTTATGTCCGATTAATTTTTTTTTCTTGCTGTATAATGCATGTAACCTACTCATACCTACATTTTAGTGCATTCCAAATGTCTATACTACCGCTCCAATTCGAACTAAATTTGAATTTGTTTCTCTATTTCAATAAGAATCTACAATCATGATTGTTGCCAACTTCAACCATCATAGTTTCATTGCTATCCGCCAGATATAAATCAGACGGCCTATAATGCAGGATGGCAGGCACACCATCATCAACAACCACTAGTGCAGAACCGGGCAATAGCACCGGTTCGTAAGGGCCTTTAGTGCCGGTTTGGTAACCAGCACTAGATTGTAGGCACTAAAGGCCCCCCCCCTTTAGTACCGGTTCAGCACGAACCGGTGCTAAAGGGCGACCACATGGCACGAGCCAGCTCCGTGGGCGCGTAGGACATTAGTACCGGTTGGTAACACCAACCGGTACTAAATGTTTTGGTGTGTTTTGGTTTTATTTTTTATTTTTACTTTAATTTTGTGTTTTCAATTGAATTTAGTGATTATTTTACATTATAATGAGTTGTTAAATCATTAGGTGATTAGTTTGACTGGATGCGTGTGGATCCTAGCTAAGTCATCAAGTATATGTCATATCCATATTATATATACTTGATCACCTACTTAAGTGATCGAGGTAATATGGATATGGCATATACTTGATCACTTAGCTAGAATCCATCCAGTTGAAACTAATATGCAATTTCTTTCATAAATGATATAATAACTCATCATCATCATCATATTAATTAATATAAAAACTCTTGCATCATATATATCATCACCAACGGTTTTCATAGCAAAGATATCATCGAGTTCAACATGGTAATGATATTATAAGCGTTCATAACACCACAAAAGAAAATCACTCTTTGAGATTAAGTTCAGGACGAAGAACACAGACATGAGAGGACAAGTACTAAGAGCATGAACTAGCTAATTAAACACTCATGCTGCTCTCTCTCTGGTAAAATAGCATAGAACATGTATAGCTTTGCTGATTCATCATATTGGAGCATGCAGATGAACCTGTCTCCTAATCGTGGGTTGCGCTTCTGATTGCTGCCCCCTAGTACTTCTCTGTGATCGTTCACAATTTTGCTCCAGTCTTTTACTATTAAGCATTCCTCGCTATTAGAAATCCTGAATGCACTAAAGTGCATTGTAGGATATCTTGGCCGTAAGCTAACAATATTCATGGTACCTTTAGTCTCGATCCAATCAGGCACAACATTCATCGAGAGTCCCTGTTGAAGAACATCGTATAGTAACATACTTAGCAATGAAGTTTAGCTTAAAAAAATAATGTATGCAAAAGATGCACTGAGGAGAAATAGTAGAAATCTTACCATCTTTCCTAAATATATATGACCGTAGTTCAGTACGAACACTATTGGTCGCACGTTTTGAGTACTAACATTTCTAAGTGCAGGAAAGAAATTTGTCTTGACAGCATCAAGATCCTCAAGCCATGAAACATAATGACTTGTCTCCTCGCAGTTTAGTTCAGCCCCGGGACAGTGGACGGTCCTGTCTACCAAGCGCCGGACATGTTTGCTTGATTGGAAGTAGGCTGTCAATATAAATTAATATCTATTAATTATTCAACTGGTTCAAATAATCTCATATCGAAGACATAAATATGGTTGAGAAACTCACATAATGGTAGAACTGGAGGCATCTGCACATCGACCCAGATGTCTCTATTACCTTCAATATCATCTTCCGGACGAATATCAAAGGTGATAACCATATCATGCTCAAATGCATAAGCCTTGCATAGTGCTTGCCAAGTTTTGCATTCAAAATAGGTGTATGTGTCTGCATTGTATAATTTGACGTTGAACGTATAACCATGCTCAATCTTCAAGTAAACTCTTTTTACCTCCATAGTTTCGTTAGGACTGAAACCTATCTTATCCAAGACAAAAATTCTTGCATGGCAGGGGATACGCTGGTAGAATAGTGAAAAATTAAAATTAAAAGGTGAAGCAAATGAAGCATAAGTCATGCTTAATTACGAAAAAAGACTTGTTGTTGTGACTTACTGTATCCACTTCGAAGTTCTCATCCAGCTTGATGTTGAAGCGTGTATCATCAACTAGAAAATTTCTACCGCACAGGCCGCGCTGGTCTTCGCAGTATTCACACATAATGAAATCGTGTTCGTCGTCAGACGACATTCCTATGTTCATAGGTGAAACATTAAACACTTATTAGTTCTATTAATTCAACTAATTCTGTTAATTCAACTAGTTCAACTAATTAATTGACCTAATTCAACTAAGCACTTACGAAGAATATACCTAATTAATTGAACTAATTCAACTAAACTAGTTCTATTAATTTTCTTACTAAAAATAAGATAGCTAGTTCTATATAATAAAATGTTAATTAGATAATGAAATCTCATATAACTAAATTAAATATATTTCTAACATATAATTTATATCTAATATCCAATGTTGGGGATATCGCTTATCGGGAACTTATCGGTCGACCTATGATAAGGGGTAAATCGGCCAGTTTATCGGCATATCGGCCGATTTATCGCCATATCGGTTGATTTATCGGCCGATTTATCTTACCGGCCAGACCACGATAAGCGATAAATCGGACGATTTATCGGAATATCGGAAGATATCTTGAACAGTGCTAATATCTAACATATATGTTCATATATAGGTGAAACATTAAACACTTACTAGTTCTATTAATTCAACTAAATAAACTAGTTTTATTAATTCAACTAAGCATTTACTAAAAATAAACTAGTTCTATTAATTTCTTATTAAAATAAAGTAGGTAGTTCTATATAGTAATATTTTGATTAGATCATCAAATCTCATATACCTAAATTTTCTTACTAAAAATAAACTTGTTCTATTAATTTTCATACTAAAAATAAACTAGTTATATTAATTCAACTAGTTCAAATCTCATATATATACCGAATTAATATCTAGCTATACTAATTCAACTAGTTCAACTTCTTCTAATTCATGTAAAATATATTTGACATTAATAATTAACATCTTTTCCATATAATTCATCTAACATTAACATTCTAACATTATTATCTACGTAATTCATCTAACATTAATCTAAACAACAAAAAATAGAAAATAAGTAAAAACAATGTGTGTGTGTATGTGTGTGTGTACGACCGGGGGGCGGCGGCGTACGGGCGGCGGCGGGGGACGAC
>NC_041392.1:532593513-532596870 GCF_002162155.2 Triticum dicoccoides
GACGGCGACGATGGGTGGCGGGGGCGACGACGGGTGGCGTGGGCGACGGCGGTGACGGCGACGACAGGCGGCGGGGGCGGCGAGGGCGGCGCGCGATGGGGCGTCGAGCGCGGCGAAGAAGTTGGATCGAGAAGAACTACTGGTGGTCGATGAAACTGATTTTTTTGTAGGTTCAATATATATAGGAGGGGTCTTTAGTGCCGGTTGGAGCCACCAACCGGTACTAAAGGCCAATTTTCGCCAGGCCAAGGGGCGGGAAACGGCCCCTTTAGTACCGGTTCGTGCCACGAACCGGTACTAAAGACCCCCCCCTTTAGTACCGGTTGGAGCCACCAACCGGTACTAAAGGTTGTGCACTGCCACCGGCGGTGCACAATGTTTAGTCCCACCTCGCCGAGCGAAGGGCAGCCGCACTGGTTTATAAACCCAGCCGCGGCTGCTCCTTCGAGCTTCTCTATATAGCAGGCTTCTAGGCCTAATTAACTAGGGCGCGCTGCCCTGTGAGCCTGCTGGCCCTTCTGGGTCTTCATTTGCACACCCTAGGTCTGGCAGGCCCATTGGGCAACGCGCCAACAAATTTTTTATATAGTTTTTTATTTTCTGCATTATTTATTTTCTTCTCTTTATTTTTGAGTAGTTTTTATATATTTTTTTCTTTTCTGCATTATTTATTTTCTTCTATTTATTTTTGAGTAATTTTTTGTATAGTTTTTTTATTTTCTACATTATTTCTTTTCTTCTATTTCTTTTCTTCCATTTCAAGTTTGTAACGAAGTGCGTCCAGTTTTTGCCGTGACCCTCTCTACTCTTTCGCACATGCTATGCTGGTGAAATGATGATACCATGCCAAGTTTCAACATTTTCAGGATTCATTTTGTAGTGATTTTCAATTTCACGGTCATTTAGCTCTCTAAACAATTAGGTAAATGATCGAAAAACAACAAATGATGTTAGAACATGTTGGAAATTGATGACATCGCTTTGAATGCTACATACTGAACACAAAAGAAGTCCGGAGTTCAAATAAGTTTAAAAAACATTGAAGTGGCCGTGTAACAGATGAGTTCTCGTCTGAAACCCTGATACTCCAAAAGAGTTTGTCCAGTTTGTACATGAAGTGCGTCCAGTTTTTGCCGTGACCCTCTCTACTCTTTCGCGCATGCTATGCGGGTGATATGATGATACCATGCCAAGTTTCAACATTTTCAGGATTCATTTTGTAGTGATTTTCAATTTCACGGTCATTTAGCTCTCTAAACAATTAGGTAAATGCTCAAAAAACAACAAATGATGTTAGAACATGTTGGAAATTGATGACGTTGCTTTGAATGCTGCATACTGAACACAAAAGAAGTCCGGAGTTCAAATAAGTTTAAAAAACATTGAAGTGGACGTGTAATAGATGAGTTCTCGTCCGAAACCCTGATACTCCAAAAGAGTTTGTCCAGTTTGTACACGAAGTGCATCCAGTTTTTGCCGTGACCCTCTCCACTCTTTCGCGCATGCTATGCGGGTGATATGATGATACCATGCCAAGTTTCAACATTTTCAGGATTCATTTTGTAGTGATTTTCAATTTCACGGTCATTTAGCTCTCTAAACAATTAGGTAAATGATCAAAAAACAACAAATGATGTTACAACATGTTGGAAATTGATGACGTCGCTTTGAATGCTGCATACTAAACACAAAAGAAGACCGGAGTTCAAATAAGTTTAAAAAACATTGAAGTGGCCGTGTAACAGATGAGTTCTCGTCCGAAACCCTGATACTCCGAAAGAGTTTGTCTAGTTTGTACATGAAGTGCGTCCAGTTTTTGTTGTGACCCTCTCTACTCTTTCGCGCATGCTATGCAGGTGATATGATGATACCATGCCAAGTTTCAACATTTTCAGGATTCATTTTGTAGTGATTTTCAATTTCACAGTCATTTAGCTCTCTAAACAATTAGGTAAATGACCGAAAAACAACAAATGATGTCAGAATATGTTAGAAATTGATGACGCCGCTTTGAATGCTGCATAATGAACACAAAAGAAGTCCGGTGTTCAAATAAGTTTAAAAAACATTGAAGTGGCCGTGTAACAGATGAGTTCTCGTCCGAAACCCTGATACTCCAAAAGAGTTTGTCCAGTTTGTACACGAAGTGCGTCCAGTTTTTGCCGTGACCCTCTCTACTCTTTCGCGCATGCTATGCGGGTGATATGATGATACCATGCCAAGTTTCAACATTTTCAGGATTAATTTTGTAGTGATTTTCAATTTCACGGTCATTTAGCTCTCTAAACAATTAGGTAAATGACCGAAAAACAACAAATGATGTCAGAACATGTTGGAAATTGGTGACGTCGCTTTGAATGCTGCATACTGAACACAAAAGAAGTCCGGAGTTCAAATAAGTTTAAAAAACATTGAAGTGGCCGTGTAACAGATGAGTTCTCGTCCGAAACCCTGATACTCCAAAAGAGTTTGTCCAGTTTGTACACAAAGTGCATCCAGTTTTTGCCGTGACCCTCTCTGCTCTTTCGCGCATGCTATGCGGGTGATATGATGATACCATGCCAAGTTTCAACATTTTCAGGATTCATTTTGTAGTGATTTTCAATTTCACGGTCATTTAGCTCTCTAAACAATTAGGTAAATGATGAAAAAACAACAAATGATGTTAGAACATGTTGGAAATTGATGACGTCGCTTTGAATGTTGCATACGTAACACAAAAGAAGTCTGGAGTTCAAATAAGTTTAAAAAACATTGAAGTGGCCGTGTAACAGATGAGTTCTCGTCCGAAACCCTGATACTCCGAAAGAGTTTGTCCAGTTTGTACATGAAGTGCGTCCAGTTTTTGTTGTGACCCTCTCTACTCTTTCGCGCATGCTGTGCAGGTGATATGATGATACCATGCCAAGTTTCAACATTTTCAGGATACATTTTGTAGCGATTTTCAATTTCACGGTCATTTAGCTCTCTAAACAATTAGGTAACTGACCGAAAAACAACAAATGATGTCAGAATATGTTAGAAATTGATGACGCTGCTTTGAATGCTGCATAATGAACACAAAAGAAGTCCGGTGTTCAAATAAGTTTAAAAAACATTGAAGTGGCCGTGTAACAGATGAGTTCTCGTCCGAAACCCTGATACTCCAAAAGAGTTTGTCCAGTTTGTACACGAAGTGCGTCCAGTTTTTGCCGTGACCCTCTCTACTCTTTCGCGCATGCTATGCGGGTGATATGATGATACCATGCCAAGTTTCAACATTTTCAGGATTCATTTTGTAGTGATTTTCAATTTCACGGTCATTTAGCTCTCTAAACAATTAGGTAAATGACCGAAAAACAACAAATGATGTCAGAA
>NC_041392.1:532597174-532606699 GCF_002162155.2 Triticum dicoccoides
CATGCCAAGTTTCAACATTTTCAGGATTCATTTTGTAGTGATTTTCAATTTCACGGTCATTTAGCTCTCTAAACAATTAGGTAAATGACCGAAAAACAACAAATGATGTCATAACATGTTGGAAATTGGTGACGTCTCTTTGAATGCTGCATACTGAACACAAAAGAAGTCCGAAGTTCAAATAAGTTGAAAAAACATTGAAGTGGTCGTGTAATAGATGAGTTCTCGTCCGAAACCCTAATACTCCGAAAGAGTTTGTCCAGTTTGTACAAGAAGTGCGTCCAGTTTTTGCCTTGACCCTCTCTACTCTTTCGCGCATGCTATGTGGGTGATATGATGATACCATGCCAAGTTTCAACATTTTCAGGATTCATTTTGTAGTGATTTTCAATTTCACGGTCATTTAGCTCTCTAAACAATTAGGTAAATGGCCGAAAAACAACAAATGATGTCAGAACATGTTGGAAATTGATGACGTCGCTTTGAATGCTGCATACTAAACACAAAAGAAGTCTGAGTTCAAATAAGTTATTAAAAATAAAAAAGAGCTGCAATGCTGGTTAATTTGCTTCAAGCCTTTCGGAATAGTGTAGACTGCACTGCACATAGCTCAGTGCAATCTATGCTATTCCGCAAGGCTTGAAGCTAATCAACATGCAGGTGAGCATTGCAACTCTTCGTCATTGTCTATGCACTCACGGCTTATAAACCGCTCATACTGCCTCTCTCTTGGCGAGGTGGGACTAAAAATCAGTTTACTAAGAAACTCTAGTACCAGTTCATGGCATGAACCGGTACTAAAGGTCTTCGTGGGGGCCCCAGCCTGACCATAGCCTGACACAGCCTCATTAGTACCGGTTCTTGGCATGAACCGGTACTAAAGGTTGCCCACGAACCGGTACTAATGATGCCCGCCCGCCTAGCCGTTGGAACCGACACTAATGGTCACATTAGTGCCGGCTCAAATTCAAACCGGCACTAATGTGCTTCACATTTGACCCTTTTTCTACTAGTGAACTCCGTTTTTTATAAGAGTAGAGATAAAATATATTAAATGTATTGTTCATAACCACACCATGTGTATCACCGTTATATATATTCACACATCCGTCGGTTTGAAACACTATGATAAATTCTTCAAATATCCGAATTCGCTTTTTATAATGAAGTATATATGATCTCTATTCGTCTTTTACACCCACACAACCCTCTTATCTTTGTAGCTAGCGCTAACTTTCTCTTGTGCATGCACACGCCCGCATCCCTCTCACCCTCCCTCAGCATTCTCTAGCTCCATCGCGCAAATTCGTCTTTTCACTTTAGGTCGTTCACCCACGGTGTGTGTAGGCCCCCCAGCTCCTTCTTTACGGCACACACCGATCGATATGCCTCTCTAGCCCAGTGTGCCTAGCACAAACACAAGCTTCCCCTCTTCTCTTGTCACCATCCATGCCTCACTCCCACCACTCGTTTCATCGTTCTCGTACTTGCACACTCCTCCCCCTCGATATAGTATGCCTCTCGTACCACCTCCTACATGCATCCCTCTCTCTCTATCCTTCGCATCATGCCTCATTTGCTTCTAACACACACATGCATGTATACCGATCGATCTCCGAACATATACCTAGATCGACTTTCACTACCCCCCCATTGACCGACGTACCTCACAAGTTATGTCTCTCCTTTATCTTACAAAGGGCGATTGATCTTCCTATGTAGTTACGTCTGCTTACAACAGCCACATCGTCCCCCCTCATCATTCATGCATGCCTCCTGACCCATCTCTCACACGCACATGCACAGACAACAAGCAGCCATCTCCTCTCTTATCGATATTGCGGGCATGCCCTCCATTTGTCTAGCAAGCCTATCCCGCCATTTGTTAGAAGCAACTCCACTACCACCCCTCCAACACTCTAGCTCTGTATCTCTCCCAACCTTATTCATCTCCTGCACATATGCATGGATGCCGATCGATCTCCCTTAATACATGAGGCAAATCGATCTCCTTAATACATGAGGTAGGCCTCTCTCCTCCTCCACACATATACCAGCCATTGTACCTCTATAGTTAATTGGGCCTCCCTCTTCCCCCACCACACACCGAGGAACGTCTCCAGGTAGTATTGCTTGAGGCCGCCAGGGCGAGGGGCTGCTTGGATGGCAGCTTCGTCTCCTTGTTCGATGAGGTCCTCATCGGTTTCCTCGACAAGTTTACCGTTGTCAAGAAGCTTGCGGATGACTTTGACATAAGCTCCAGCCGACGCGCCCAGGCTCTGCGATGCCCACCACCCTCAACGGCCACTATGGTAACAACCTCTTCGACGCACTGGTGGCCCTGCAACTGCCCGCCGTCGCGCCGGAGAATGTCCACCTCGAGGTCACGCTTGCCGCGCAGCGCCTGGCGCAGCAAGACACCATCGACATAATCACCCACGTCTACATGCAAATCGTCCACAAGGACTACTACATGCAAGAGGAGGATGATAGGACGATGGCCTTCTTGGAGCGCAGGGCAACCTTGGACGGCACTGTTCAGAAGCACGTTGAGCTCGCCGCCAACACCGCTGCTCCTCACACGTCGGATGGTGACCCGACGCACTAGGGCGTGAGGATGTCGTTGAACGTTGATGGATCCGTATGTATTTTTATCTTTCCATCAAATCCATGTAGTAGTATATGATACTACAGTAATTATCTTACCTTTCGCATCAACTTCATAATTTTCGTACGTACTCCATGCATGAACGGCGCCAGAACCAAACTTCTCATTACTCTAGGCAAAATCGTTAGTTTCTATCTATCGGTCGCGCCATGGAGCAGAACCAAATTTTACAAGTTACGAGTTCAAAAGGAAAAGTCTGCCGTGTTCGCGTCGCACCCCCACACGGTTGGTCCGGCACGTCGCTCAAGCGGGAATGCGTGCGGTGTTGCATTTTCACTTACAAGTGGGACCGCAGTTGAGCAAACCGACTATCGCCAAACCCGCACCTCGCCCACCGTGCGATGGTGAGAAAACAGGAGGGAGAAGAGATGGCTATAGCATGGACTCCAAGAAAATTGGTGTCGGATGGGACTCGTGTGGGTGGTGTGTGCCATACTGCTAGACATGAATGCTAGTTATGGCCCATGCCACCCCACTATATCGAGCCTATATCAAGGTATGTAGAACAAATTTCCTGCAGTCCGTGCTCAGCCCTCCTCTATCTCTCTTCTCAGCCAGCCAGCGGACGCGCGGAGCCCATCGTCTGTTTGCTCACATGCGGCCCCACATGTCAGTGAAAACGCAAGAGGACCCACTGAACCTGCACATCTTTCACCTTGACGCGCTGGTGATGAAAAAAAATCCAATAAAGATCTTTGGTGGCCGCTTTTGGAGTTACTCAAGAGTAGTAAGATTCTATTTACAGTTTAACCCAATATGCACATCTCGTGGCTTCAACTACCACTCTATTTTCTTTCATGACACGACCTGGATGCTGGATGTCCCACGTGTCGGCAAAAGGAGGAAGAACCCGACCAAATCTTCGGTTCTGCTCTCGGATTAGACTAGTTGTGCTAACTTAAAATTTTTATTGTGTACTCCCTCCGTTCCAAAATACTTTCTTCCATTTGTCCAAAAATGGATGTACCTATATACTAAGACATGTCTAGATACATATATATTTTGACAAATAGAAGGCATGTATTGTGCAACGGAGGGAGTAGAATGGATTCAAGTTTTTGTATTGGGAAGAAGAGTACATCCATATATTGAAAGAGCGCAATTTAGTAGATGTTCTATCACTTTTAGCTAGCACAGAGGCTAGAGACGAGATTAGTGCACTTGTTGATACTCCTACTAGAATAGAGGCTAGACATGAGACTAGATGCGAGGAAGCAACGTCTACTTCTTTACACTCGAAGAAGAAAGAAGGCACTAATCCAACTTACAGGAGTAGTAAAATGTATTCTTGTGGTTCTTGTTTTCTTTGGTCTTGCTTTTCTAGTCAAAATTATCATTGGAGTTCATGCAAAACGGAGGTGCGTTTAGGGTCGTGCGTTGGAGTTGGCCTTATAAGTGGGACCGCAGTTAAGGAAACCGACTATCGGCAAACCCCCACCTAGCCCACCGCGCGATGGCTAAAGTTAGAGAAACGATGAGGTTGAAGAGATTGCTCTAGCACGGACTCCAAGAAATAATATGGTGTCAGATGGATGTCGTGGTGGTGGCATGTGCCGTACTCCTGGACGTGAATGCTTGTTCTGGCCCATGCCACCCTACTACTCCTACTACTTACTCCTACTAGTATCAAGGATTCGAGGCGCTGGTTACATACAATGAACACATTAACATATGGCTATAGTAAAAACACCCGCCCGACACGCGAAGCATGTGAAGCTAGTACAAATAGTGTACTACTATTGTTGATTGGCCTCATCCGATAACCTGTTGCAATGCACGTACAATTATGTATTCGTAAAATATATTTTTGCCTCGTCGCACCACTCACTCAGAGAAGCGACTCGAAAGCCATTCAAAAATTTAGTAAGTTTATCACACGCATATCATTTCAATACATACAACAGGTCATCAACCCACATCGACAACGAGGATACATTATAAATACTAAAGTTTTCACCACCCAACAAATAACAAGCCATGAAATGAACTTCAACTCAACCATTCCGCGGCGTTGGAAACGCTTGCTTTGAACCACAAGTGATTCTCTGGGACGGGCCATCCGTTGTCGATCTGGAGACCAACGCAGGACAAATCATCCAGGCTGAAGCGGCCTACTATATCAGTACCAGGGTAGGGAACCACCCAAATGTCCGAGGTATAGACACAGTTGCTTCTCATAAATGTGTCAACAGCAGTTGGATCGCCTTTCACCATCATCAGATAGTTTTGTCCAAGGAAGAGCGAGTTTTCTCCAAGACTACCAATTCTGTGCCAGGGAGAAGGAGTTGGCGCTAGCACACTAGTATCCATCACGAATACCATGCAACGGGTGTTGGAATAGGTCTGGAGAGTGCGACCATGGGAGACACCTGCTTCCTTAGCAGTTACATCATCAGTGGGCTGTATACACACAAGAAGAAGTGATCCATCAGAATTAGTTGCCAGGCGCCACAAGGTATATGGGCGCTGCTCGTCCTCATGCTCGTGATCATCACCATCGGCATCTCCCCCTTGGTTAATTTTTTTTTCAAGTATAGGTGGTGGGATGTTCACAGGACCTTGGAAACACAAGAAGAAGGTTAATTAGTAAAGGGAAACTTGCTAACCCGCATGCATGTGGATGAAACAATTATAATTACGGTGGAAGACAACCGTACCGAAACTACTACGATGCCATGCAAAAACAGTGCCACGAGTGGTGGCAGTAAACACAAGGCCCTCGTATTGAATTGCATCACAGTACTCATCCGTGTACAGAAACTGATTTTTGAGCAATATCCACCGAGTCAAACCACGAAGGACGGTAACAAGCTTGTCGAAGATAGCAACAACTTGATAGTTGTTGTAATTCCAAGAGCGGTTGGGAACTCGACAAATTGCTATCTTTCGTAGAAGACAGTCATCATGATCGTATTTGAACGTGCATACATTACCGGTGTGCTCAACCTCAGGGCAGTGTGCTGAGATTTTTGGAAGTGGAACCCAGTGACGAGTGTACACATTCACAAGTTCCCACTCGCAGTTGGACCCAATGTAAACAACCCAAGCTCCATTTGCGCCCGCCCAAGCCTTGCCCTCAAGCGATGGCATCTTAACATCATATGTATCATTATCAAGCGGCATCAACTGGCACATGGCGAGGCCTCCATCGTGCCGGCGCCAGTCATCAGGGTCACGACGAAGAAGATGGGGGAGATCAAACCGCTCCTTGACTCTTGGGTTCTTTGTAATGATGTTATTAGTCGAGTCGAGAATGGGCTTGAACGAACCTGCCATGCTAGCCGAGGTGATGACGTCGCACCAATCAATGAGTTCCTCCACCACGTCATCTTTCAGATCGGGGCAAGAATAACGGGGTTGTTTCCGGCCTGTTCCCTCCATGGAGAAGACGATCGAACAATGGCAGAAGAAAGGGTGAAGGGCTGAAGGAAAATGGAGGAGGGAGAGGAAGAGCATGTGACAGCAGTTCCAAATCAAGAGGGAAAGGCGAAGAGTCAGTGGACGGTTGCGAGTTTGCCACAGTTCACGAAGAGGCGCCCCGGCCTACACGTCCAATCGGAAATACTCCTACTACTCGCCGTTGTCTCACTGATATGTTGGAACGGGACCACATGTCAATGAAACATGGTGTGTAATTTCTCGTGCAAAATGTTCTGGTCCCGTTGGCCCGAGGTGCCGCATTAGTTATCGACCTTTATTTTTTTAATGGCGTGCCGATCAGTTTTGAAGCATGACTAACTGGTACTATACATGGAGAGGATGACAGCAGGGACCTGCCAAGGTCATGGCAGTAGACAAGCAAGTGCCTCCTTATTTCAAGCTAATAAAAAAATGGCTCCTCCTAGTGGATTTCTGACATCTGGGTCCCATGCCATTGTCAATGTAGTCAACAAACGAGAGAATTGCACAACGAGCGGCTGACACTAGGGACCCAGCAGCTTGCCCAGTTATTTTTGTTTTGGGTTAATTTGATAAATGCCACTCCAAATCTGGTGTATCCGAGAAATGCCACTGCAATTTCCAAACTTTGAAAAATGCCATTTCGTGCCATTTCTAGTGGCATTTTTCGAAGTCTGGAGTGGCGTTTTTCAAAGTTTGCAAACTGCAGTGGCGTTTTTCAAAGTTTGCAAAAATTGCAGTGGCATTTTCAAAGTTTGGAAATTGCAGTGGCATTTTTATGAATCACCATAATTGGAGTGGCATTTATCTAATTTGTTTTTGAGACGGAAGCAGGCTGTCAACTGGGCTGTGCGGGACACTCTGGCCAGTCTAGACAGCCTTTTCTTTTATGTTTATCACAGACCAGCCCAGTAGTTTTTTTTTCTTTCTGAAAATGGCTAGCCCAGTTCTTTTGTGATTTGTCAAGTAAGTCGCTTTATCAGGCCTGTTGGGCTGCAAATCTTTCAAGACGAGGAGAGCTTCATTTGGCTGGCTGAGAAAATGGCCTGTCAGTAATGAGAAATGGGCTATACATTTTTAAAACACATCAAACCGGCAATTATTTTCAAATATTTTTTTTCATTTTGAGATTTTAAATTGCATTGATTTTTATGCGTGGACAATTTATTGGATTTTATATTGATATAAATTTATTTTTAAAATCAGTCTGAATGTGACTCGAATTTTTGGGATTAAAAACAGTTCAGACCGCACCGACATATGCAAAATTTCGTATAATTTTTTAACCGTGGCCACAATATGGGATGTAATGCTAACATAAAGAATATGGGCTCCAAAAAACCCGTAACAATTAGGAAATGGGCTGTAAATTATTTGAAATAATGGCAGATGGGTTGTATGATGTTTTCCACAGATTTGAGGCTTTCCACAGATGGCCTGTATACTGTTGGATGTCCATCCAACGGCCGTCGTGCTTCTTCAATCTCTGGTCTTCCTACTCCAGCCGCTCAAACAAGCACCGGCGGGACTGCCTGCTCCCTCCTCCCCGCGGCCGGCTGTGCTGCCGCGCAGGCCTCACCGCCCCACCGTACTCCCATCGCTGGCCTAGCCATTCCTCTACTCACCCACACCTGTTGTTATTCTCCGGCGACGGCAGACGAACCAGTAAACCCTCGTACAGTCGTACTCCCCTCCGCGTGGGAAACAAAAACAACGGCCGAGTCTTCCCTACCTCCGTGTCGTTCCCTTCCTAGGCCTCGCCGTCGTCCACCGCCCTGGTGCTCTCGGCGTGGCGTGGTCAACGACCGACATGCATCTGAAGTGGACTGTACATGGAGAGGCTGACAGCTGGGTCCACGGCCGCACGCAAGGAAATGCCTCCTTATTACGTGCAAAATAATGATTTCCTCCACCTGACATCTGGGACCCACCGAAATGTCCTCTGTATTTCGTGAAAAAAATGTTACCGCCGCTGACAGCTCGGACCCACCAGCTATATCTTCGTACGCAAGGAAGTGCCTCCTTATTACGCACAAAAAAATGAATACTCCCCCTGCTAGCTGGGACCCAGTATAGTGGGCCTACTAAGTTGACGGGGACGAAGGGCTTTGTCAACTTAGTCAATATGCACGATTCTAGCTCGACTGACCGTACGATGTCCATCCAACGGCCGTAGTGCTTCTTCAAACTCTGGTCTTCTTGCTCCAGCTGCCCAAAGCAGCGTCGGTCGTGCCGCCTGCTCCTGCCTCCCGTGGCCGGCTGTGCTGCCGCGGAGGCCTCACCGCCCCCATACTACACCCACTGCTGGCCATGCCATCCCTCCACTCCACTCACCCACACCCCCTGTTATTTTGTGGCGACGGCAGCGCAGCCGAACAAGTGAACCCTCGTACTCCTCTCCGCATGGGCATCCACTGTCGCGTCTTCCCCGGCTCCGTGTCGTCCCCTTCCTAGGCCTCACCGTCGTCTACCGCCGTGGTGCTGTCGGCGCGGCATGGTCAATGTGGTCAATGACCGAATTCCATCGGAAGAATACTGTACGTGGAGAGGCTGACAGTTGGGTCCACAGCAGCCGCAAGGAAGTGCCTCCTTATTACGCGGAAAATAATTATTCCTCCACCTCACAGCAGGGACCCACCGGACGCCCACCAGTATATCAAGAAATAAACGTTTGCCCCTGACTGCTGGGACCCACCTGACGGGCCACCGTATTTCGCGAAAAAAACATTCCCCCTGCTGTCAGCTCGGATCCACTGGAAGTGCCTCCTTATTATGCACAAAAAATGAATACCCCCTACTAGGTGGGACCCACCTTAGTGGCAGACTGACTTGTGGGCCTACTAAGTTGACGGGGACGGAGGGCTTTGTCAACTTAGTCAGTATGCACAATTCTAGCTCCAGTGACCGTACGATGTCCATCCAATGACCGTAGTGCTTCTTCAACCTCTGGTCTTCTTGCTCCAGCCGCCCAAACCAGCGCCGGTCGTGCCTCGTGCTCCTGCCTCCCGTGGTCGGCTGCGATGCGGCGGAGGCCTCTCCGCCCCCTACTACTCCCACCGCTGGTCAGGCCATCCCTCTACTCACCCACACCCCCTATTATTCTGCGGCGAAGGCAGCCTCACACCGCAGCGAACCAGTGAACCCTCGTACTCATCTACGCGTGGGCATCCATTGCGGCTTCCTCCCCAGCTCCGCGTCGTCCCCTTCCTAGGCCTCACCGTCGTCCACCGCCCTGGTGCTCTCGGCACGACGTGGTCAACGTGGTCAAGGAACGGCTTCCATCGGATGTGGACTGTACGTGGAGAGGCTGACAGCTGGGTCCACGGCCGCAGCAAGGAAGTGCCTCCTTATTACATGCAAAATAATTATTCCTCCACCTGTTAGCGGGGACCCACCAGAAAGGCCACCAGTATTTTGTGAAAAAAATCGTTTCCCCCTGACTGCTGGGACCCACCAGA
>NC_041392.1:532606830-532609856 GCF_002162155.2 Triticum dicoccoides
AGCTCGGACCCACCGGAAGTGCCTCCTTATTACGCACAAAAAATGAATACTCCCCCGGCTAGCTGGGACCCACCTTGCTGGGAGGCTGACTTGTGGGCCTACTAAGTTGACGGGGACGAAGGGCTTTGTCAACTTAGTCAATATGAACGATTCTAGCTCCAGTGACCGTACGATGTCCATCCAACGGCCGTAGTGCTTCTTCAACCTCTGGTCTTCTTGCTCCAGCCGCCCAAAGCAGCGTCGGTCGTGCCGCCTGCTCCTGCCTCCCGTGGCCGGCTGTGCTGCCGCGGAGGCCTCACCGCCCCCATACTACACCCACTGCTGGCCATGCCATCCCTCCACTCCACTCACCCACACCCCCTATTATTCTGTGGCGACGGCAGCGCAGCCGAACAAGTGAACCCTCGTACTCCTCTCCGCATGGGCATCCACTGTCGCGTCTTCCCCGGCTCCGTGTCGTCCCCTTCCTAGGCCTCGCCGTCGTCTACCGCCGTGGTGCTGTCGGCGCGGCGTGGTCAATGTGGTCAATGACCGAATTCCATCGGAAGAATACTGTACGTGGAGAAGCTGACAGTTGGGTCCACAGCAGCCGCAAGGAAGTGCCTCCTTATTACGCGGAAAATAATTATTCCTCCACCTCACAGCAGGGACCCACCGGACGCCCACCAGTATATCAAGAAATAAACGTTTGCCCCTGACTGCTGGGACCCACCTGACGGGCCACCGTATTTCGCGAAAAAAACATTCCCCCTGCTGTCAGCTCTGATCCACCGGAAGTGCCTCCTTATTATGCACAAAAAATGAATACCCCCTGCTAGGTGGGACCCACCTTAGTGGCAGACTGACTTGTGGGCCTACTAAGTTGACGGGGACGGAGGGCTTTGTCAACTTAGTCAGTATGCACAATTCTAGCTCCAGTGACCGTACGATGTCCATCCAATGACCGTAGTGCTTCTTCAACCTCTGGTCTTCTTGCTCCAGCCGCCCAAACCAGCGCCGGTCGTGCCTCGTGCTCCTGCCTCCCGTGGTCGGCTGCGATGCGGCGGAGGCCTCTCCGCCCCCTACTACTCCCACCGCTAGTCAGGCCATCCCTCTACTCACCCACACCCCCTATTATTCTGCGGCGAAGGCAGCCTCACACCGCAGCGAACCAGTGAACCCTCGTACTCATCTACGCGTGGGCATCCATTGCGGCTTCCTCCCCAGCTCCGCGTCGTCCCCTTCCTAGGCCTCACCATCGTCCACCGCCCTGGTGCTCTCGGCACGACGTGGTCAACGTGGTCAAGGAACGGCTTCCATCGGATGTGGACTGTACGTGGAGAGGCTAACAGCTGGGTCCACGGCCGCAGCAAGGAAGTGCCTCCTTATTACATGCAAAATAATTATTCCTCCACCTGTTAGCAGGGACCCACCGGATAGGCCACCAGTATTTTGTGAAAAAAATCGTTTCCCCCTGACTGCTGGGACCCACCAGACGGGCCACCGTATTTCGCGAAAAAAACGTCCCCCCTCCCCCCGCTGTCAGCTCGGACATACCGGAAGTGCCTCCTTATTACGCACAAAAAATGAATACTCCCCCGGCTAGCTGGGACCCACCTTGCTGGGAGGCTGACTTGTGGGCCTACTAAGTTGACGGGGACGAAGGGCTTTGTCAACTTAGTCAATATGAACGATTCTAGCTCCAGTGACCGTACGATGTCCATCCAACGGCCATAGTGCTTCTTCAACCTCTGGTCTTCTTGCTCCAGCCGCCCAAAGCAGCGTCGGTCGTGCCGCCTGCTCCTGCCTCCCGTGGCCGGCTGTGCTGCCGCGGAGGCCTCACCGCCCCCATACTACACCCACTGCTGGCCATGCCATCCCTCCACTCCACTCACCCACACCCCCTGTTATTCTGTGGCGACGGCAGCGCAGCCGAACAAGTGAACCCTCGTACTCCTCTCCGCATGGGCATCCACTGTCGCGTCTTCCCCGGCTCCGTGTCGTCCCCTTCCTAGGCCTCGCCGTCGTCTACCGCCGTGGTGCTATCGGCGCGGCGTGGTCAATGTGGTCAATGACCGAATTCCATCGGAAGAATACTGTACGTGGAGAAGCTGACAGTTGGGTCCACAGCAGCCGTAAGGAAGTGCCTCCTTATTACGCGGAAAATAATTATTCCTCCACCTCACAGCAGGGACCCACCGGACGCCCACCAGTATATCAAGAAATAAACGTTTGCCCCTGACTGCTGGGACCCACCTGACGGGCCACCGTATTTCGCGAAAAAAACATTCCCCCTGCTGTCAGCTCGGATCCACCGGAAGTGCCTCCTTATTATGCACAAAAAATGAATACCCCCGGCTAGGTGGGACCCACCTTAGTGGCAGACTGACTTGTGGGCCTACTAAGTTGACGGGGACGGAGGGCTTTGTCAACTTAGTCAGTATGCACAATTCTAGCTCCAGTGACCGTACGATGTCCATCCAATGACCGTAGTGCTTCTTCAACCTCTGGTCTTCTTGCTCCAGCCGCCCAAACCAGCGCCGGTCATGCCTCGTGCTCCTGCCTCCCGTGGCCGGCTACGATGCGGCGGAGGCCTCTCCGCCCCCTACTACTCCCACCGCTGGTCAGGCCATCCCTCTACTCACCCACACCCCCTATTATTCTGCGGCGAAGGCAGCCTCACACCGCAGCGAACCAGTGAACCCTCGTACTCATCTACGCGTGGGCATCCACTGCGGCTTCCTCCCCAGCTCCGCGTCGTCCCCTTCCTAGGCCTCACCTTCGTCCACCGCCCTGGTGCTCTCGGCATGACGTGGTCAACGTGGTCAAGGAACGTCTTCCATCGGATGTGGACTGTACGTGGAGAGGCTGACAGCTGGGTCCACGGCCGCAGCAAGGAAGTGCCTCCTTATTACATGCAAAATAATTATTCCTCCACCTGTTAGCGGGGACCCACCGGACAGGCCACCAGTATTTTGTGAAAAAAATCGTTTCCCCCTGACTGCTGGGACCCACCAGACGGGCCACCGTATTTCGCGAAAAAAACG
>NC_041392.1:532610052-532629201 GCF_002162155.2 Triticum dicoccoides
AGCTCGGACATACCGGAAGTGCCTCCTTATTAGGCACAAAAAATGAATACTCCCCCGGCTAGCTGGGACCCACCTTGCTGGGAGGCTGACTTGTGGGCCTACTAAGTTGACGGGGATGAAGGGCTTTATCAACTTAGTCAATATGAACGATTCTAGCTCCAGTGACCGTACGATGTCCATCCAACGGCCGTAGTGCTTCTTCAACCTCTGGTCTTCTTGCTCCAGCCGCCCAAAGCAGCGCCGGTCGTGCCGCATGCTCCTGCCTCCTGTGGCCGGCTGTGCTGCCGCAGAGGCCTCACCACCCCCTACTATTCCCACTGGTGGCCAAGCCATGCGGCGACGGCAGCCTCACACCGCAGCCGAACCAGTGAACCCTCGTAGTTCTCTCTGCGCGGGCTTCCACTGCCCCGTCGTCCCCTTCCTAGGCCTCGCCGTCGTCCACCGCCGTGGTGCTCTCCACGCGGCGTGGTCAACATGGTCAAGGAACGACTTCCATCGGAAGAGTACTGTACGTGGAGAGGCTGACAGCTGGGTCCACGACCACAGCCCAGTTTTTTTGTGATTTGCCAAGTAAGTCGCTTTGTCAGGCCTGTTGGGCTGCAAATCTTTCAATACGAGGAGAGCTTTCATTCGGCTGACC
Organism: Triticum dicoccoides; assembly: GCF_002162155.2. NCBI lineage: Eukaryota > Viridiplantae > Streptophyta > Magnoliopsida > Poales > Poaceae > Triticum > Triticum dicoccoides. The sequence continues at coordinate 532,610,693 of NC_041392.1, forward strand.
GAGAAAATGGCCCATCAGTAATGAGAAATGGATTGTACATTTTTAAAACACATCAAACCGGCAATTAGTTTCAAATATCTTTTTTTCATTTCAAGATTTTTAATTACATTAATTTTTATGCGTGGAGAATTTGTTGGATTTTATATTGATATACATTTATTTTTAAAATCAGTTTGAATGTGAGTCGAAATTTCGGGATTAAAAACAGTTCGGACCGCACCGAAATATGCAAAATTTTGTATAATTTTTTAACCGTTGCCACAATATGGGCTGTAATGCTAACAAAAAGAATATGGGCTCCAAAAAAACCTTAAGAATTAGCAAACGAACTGTAAATTATTAGAAATAATGGCAGATGGGTTGTATGTTGTTTTCCACATATTTGAGGCTTTCCTAAAAAAAAGTTGACGCACAAGCACTGAATGTTGGATGTCCATCCAAAGGCCGTCGTGCATCTTCAATCTCTGCTTTTCCTGCTCCAGCCGCTCAAACAAACGCCAGCAGGACTGCCTACTCCCTCCTCCTCGCGGTCGGCTGTGCTGCCGCGCAGGCCTCACCGCCCGACCATACTCCCATCGCTGGCCTAGCCATCCCTCTACTCACCGACACCTGCTGTTATTCTCCAGCGACGGCAGACGAACCAATAAACCCTCGTACAGTCATACTCCCCTCCACGTGGGAAACAACTGCCGAGTCTTCCCTGCCTCTGTGTCGTCCCCTTCCTAGGCCTCGTCGTCGTCCACTGCCCTGGTGCTCTCGGCGCGGCGTGGTCAACGTGGTCAAGGAACGACTTCCATCGGACATGGACTGTACGTGGAGAGGCTGACAGCTGGGTCCACGGCCGTAGCAAGGAAGTGTCTTCTTATTACACGGAAAATAATGATTCCTCCACCTGACAGCTGGGACCCACCGGACGGGCCACTGTATTTCGCGAAAAAAACATTTCCCCCTGACTGCTGGGACCCACCAACTACATCTTCGCACGCAAGGAAGTGCGTTTGGGCAAAAAAAAACGATTCACCCCCTCACTGTTGGGACCCACTAGCTACATCTTCGCAGACAAGGAAGTGCCTGACAATCGGGACCCACCTGGTCGAAGCGTACGTAGCGTTGTCATTCTGGTCGCAAATGTGTACGTACATACTGGTCGATGTAGAGGCGCACGTTTCGTAGTAGAGGTGCGCACGTAGCATGTACATGTACGTACAGCGGCCAGGGTGCAAGAAAGAAAATACAGCCACGTATGTGTACATACGGGCGGGGTCTCGAACGCCTACTCGCGCATACGTACGGCCAGGGCTCGTGTACATGGCTGGGTCGGAACGGAGAAACAGCATAGTCGTCGTGTTCATGGGGAGGCAACAGAATGCGTCGTGTTCATGGGGAGGCAACGGAATGCTCGTGTTCATCGGGAGGCAACGGAACGCGTGGGAGCCAACCGGCTGGGTCGGAAGGAATGCGTGGTCGTGTTCATCGGGAGGGCTTGGATGGAACAGGCGATGGAAACGAGGCCTGGCGTACCGCACAACGGAGGAAACAGACCTCCTACGTTCGGAACGGGGTCCTGTTAACCAGGAGGGGTCTGGCTTACCGCAAAACGGAGGAAACGGAACTCCTACGGTCGAAACGGGGGTCCTGTTCATCGAGAGGGGTGTGGCGTACCGCAAAACGGAGGAAGCAGACTTGTATTGGAGCGCTACGGTCGAAACGGGGGTCCTGTTCATCGGGAGGGGGTGGCGTACCGCAAAACGGGACTCCATGGGATACTGTTCATCTCCACCATTGACCCCCTCCAGCCTCCATGAGCTACTGTTCTTCCACCGTCGACCTCCTCCAGCCTCTACCTGTGACTGTTCATCCACGGGATCCTGTTCATCCAGCCTCCACCGCGCGCTACTCCACCGGCTACTGTTCAACCAGCCCTCTCCACGGGCTACTGTTCATCCTGCCCTCCACCGTCTACTGTTCATCCAGCCCTCCACAGGGTGGTCCTGTTCATCCAGCCCTCCACGGGGTCCTGTTCATTCAGCCCCAATCGGCTCGATCGATCGGGGTCGTGTTCATCGAGAGGCAACACCACGGGGTGCTATTCATCCACCACCACCGGGAACTTTTCATCCACCCCCCCTGCAATGCTCACTGTTCATCCAGAGGCAGCATCGATCGGCTTTAGTTAGCAGCAGTAGTGAAGGAATCGCTCGATCGGGTTCAGTTAACAGCCATCGATCGATCGCTCGAGTTCAGTAACACATAGCCTACAGTGCAATCGCTCGGGTTCAGTTAGAGCCCAACGCCTCGCTCGGGTTCAGTTAGAGCCAACGCCTCGCACACACGCGCGTACGTGTACGAGAGAAGCGCGCATCGCTCGGCCCCCGACCTCCCACCATAACCGGGAACTCCCCGAAATTTTCCTCGCCCTCACTTCTACCACGGTTTTTTCCGTCATGGACGGCCCAAAGAATGTCATGCAGCTGCGTCTCTGCCCGCCCAGGACGAAAAGCCCATTTTCTGTCATGATTTTTTGTCATAGAAGTAGGAGCCCACCACATCTATGATGATACCAGGTTTTGTCACAATTATCGTCATAGAAGTGTCATATGTATGACAGAAAAAAAATTCGTTCGGTCCAAAATGTCACGGATGTGTCTTTTTTTGTAGTGTATGAACCGCCATATGTAAGTAAAGACTTGTAAAGAAAGGCATGTAAAGGAAGTCACCAAGCCAGACACGATTATAAACCGGTCGGGACTCTGTAGGCCACCAGGAGTCAACCCATGTATATAAGGGGACGACCCGGTGGTGGCTTAGGGCAAGAAACAACAAGTCGATAACCAAGTCGGCGAGTTGAGCCTCTTGGAGATCGAAACCTCAGCAATACCAATCCCAACTAGACGTAGGCTTTACCTTCATCGTAAGGGGCCGAACTAGTATTAAACTCTCCCGTGTCCTTTGTCCCGATTAACCCCATTAAGCTTCCTAGTGCGATGGCCCTACGACTAAGTCCTTGTTCTAGGACATCTGCCATGACAATTCCACGACAGCTAGTGCTTTGTCAACTGGCAGAATGATAATGTTTGCTGCAGTTGGGGTCTGGTGAGTTGGGGCATCAGAAATGACCAGTGTAGTAGGGCTAGAGTCTGCTAGACTTGGGGTGTTTTGTGGGTCAGGTGATATTGCAACTACACCTAATGGGCTATTTGATTTATTAGGTGCCACTACCTTTTCCAAATCTTTGCTTGTGCTCCTCCATGATCAGCAATCGCCATCTTCCTTTTGAACGTCTGATACACAAGAACAACATTTGAATGGATAAATATGGTATGATGACAGATGGAATATCTACTAAAAATGGATAGGCAGGGTGTATTCACATACACGATGTGTAAACTAAGCTAATGGCAGTTCAACAAAGTAGAAGCAATGCAAAGCATCAGTTGCAAGATATGTGCGACAAATATAAACTTGGAAAGTTAGAGCAAGCACCTTGATGGGTGAATAAGATAGGGCATCTTCCTCTGACTCCTCCACTAGGGAGCTACATTGACTTAGGTCTCCCTCTAGCTCAGAATCACTGTTAGGATCATATTCTAAGCATGAATCTGTTGGTGGAGAGCGTTTGTATTGCATTGCATCCAAACTCGATTTCAGTCCCTTAATGCCAAGTTTGACAGCCATGGCATTGTTCTTCTTTATTCTTTTCATGCGCGCAAGCTCATAATCATTATGATGCTGTTCAGAATCTGATATTCATGAAAACATAAAAATTAGTCATATTATCTATGGAATGCATTGCGGATTCAACTCGAAGAGTGTCTCCCTATAAACCCCTGCATATGCAAAGTTCACCCCCCAACCGTGCTGACCAGACCACACACAGAAATACAAACCCCTTATGTCTCTATAACAGGCAGACACACATTTCAAAACTGAAGTAGGAAAATTAGAATCATAAGAAATTCGTATTTAAACAAATAAACTAAGGAACTATGAGTGGCATAATGTTTAGCTTCAAGGGTGGAGTGTTGGTAGTGCGACACAAAGCAAGTAGGCAGATTGTATTCCATGTAAAAGATTGAAGCCTATGTAAAAGCTGGAAATGACACTTTCTTTCTATACAATGCAGTGTTCATTGCCCACACATGATGGGAGAGATCACATAGAGAAATGCTATTCACTCATGTCTAAGGTTGCAGTATTTAGAAATAGGGTGGTCCACCCTAAAAGAATATTGACAACAAATATGACAAGGAAAGCATAGATGTAGTGAATCAATCATTTACTTGTGAGCTTACTAGGACAAGTATGCAGAATGGTAACTGCAGTAAGAGACCGTCCAAAATCTGAATCAAGAAGTTTGTCTAGCACTTATTGTTTGCAACTAATCAACGTGAATAATTGGATATTATATCGAATGAGTAAGAAATACAAGTAAAATTGTCAACAAACCTAGCTTGTAGTAGTAATCTGGGTCAATGTCACTACGACCAACAATCCAAAATGACTAGTGTCTATTCCTAGGGCCGGAATTTTGAAAACCCTGTGAACTTCACAGGTACTAAAGATTACCAAAATACATCTGAACCATTAAGTGTAGGTAGCACTGAGCACACAACAAACCCTAATGACAGTCCTGCCTAATGAGTAATGAATCAATTAGAAAATGGGTGATGAGGAGTGGTTGCTGAGTGTTGAGGACTTATCTCAGGACAAATCGGGTTAGCTTAGTGGGTGCTGCATGCCTGAGCCCTGAACGGACTGGGAAGGTAGGCACGGCAGCGCGCCCGGGCAGCAGTGACGCCGTTGGGCGAGCGGCTCCTAACCTCCTGTTAGTCCGGCGTCTCCTCCTAGAGTCATGCCGTCCGAGGACGGCAAGTCGTCGGTGAGGCAGGTGGCTAGGGGCGAGTAGAGATTGGAAGTGCGCAACAGAACAGAGGGGAATCAGGGCCTGGGACGACCCAAAATCCCAAGGTGGGTCGGCCCACCGTGGGCACCCTGTAGAGATACACACCCGAGCGGCAAACATGCATTTTCAAAACTAATTTCGGAACGTTTAGCTGACCAATTAAACGAATCTATTTTAATAATATCCTATGCGTATTTGAACAACTAAGCTTGTTTAGCTTGATGGGTCAAGCAGTGCTATTATGACACGAACCACGTATTCTGATCGTATAGTGATCATAAAGGGGGGAAACCAAAGAAATGATATTTACTAGCCATTGTTTTCTTCGAACTAAGAACTAAATTCTAAGAGCTGAAAAGAAAGTAGAGTAACCAAGTTAAGATCTATTTTCTAGTTGAGATGAAAAAGTTGAGGAGATATGAAGTACCACCTCTCTTGCGGCGCCGTGTAGGCATCGGGGGTCCGATGGCTGTCGGTGGCGTTGAAGTAGATCTGCGATGGTAGATGGGTGCATCGGGGGATAAGTCCCGTTGCGGTGGAAGAGAAGGTCGTGTGAGCGGCCCCGGCAAAGAGGACGACGGCGCCGATGAAGCGAGAGGACATGATGCAAGGCTCTTGGTCTGTCGTCGTGGATGAGAAACGTCCATCTCTAGTAGTGGACGACACGGTCTTGGTAGGTGCTCCGACATGGCGGAGGACGGTGGCGATGGATGTGGTGGAGGACGGCGGCGATGGATGTGGTGGAGGACGGCGGCGGTGGATGGGTGGCGGACGGAGGCTGGTGTGGGGATGGTGTTCTAGCGCGGACGGTGTATGAATGGAAAATGGAGGGAGGGGTACGGGGAACCATGTTTTTGGGACACGCCTGTCTGAAATATGGGAAAGTTACGAACATAGCCCCCGTTTAAAATTTGGACGTCTCGTCGGTTGGGGATACGAGGCTAATCTCGCATCTCGCCAATATTTGCCCTGAGCGATTTCGGGCGAGGAGAGGGTGGTTGGCGCCAATGGTTGGCGCCTGTCAGTGTCAAAGCGAGTGGATCTCGGGTAGGGGGTCCCGAACTATGCGTCTAGGATCGATGGTAACAGGAGACGGGGTATACGATGCTTACCCAGGTTCGGGCCCTCTCTATGGAGTTAATACCCTACGTCCTGCTTGATTGATCTTGATGAATATGAGTGTTACAAGAGTTAATCTACCACGATATGGTAATGGCTAACCCTAGAAGCCTAGCATGTTTGACTATGGTAATGAATATATCTATTCAGGACTAACCCCTTCGGTTCATATAGACACCGGGGGGATCTAGGGTTTACATAGAGTCAGTTACATAAGAAGGAATCTTCATAGTCGATCGCCAAGCTTGCCTTCCATGCCAAGGAGAGTCCAATCCGGACACAGGTATAGTCTTCGGCCTTAATGTCTTCACAGCCCATCAGTCCACCCCATGGATAACAGGCCGGACGCCCGAGGACCCCTTAGTCCAGGACTCCCTCAGTAGCCCCTGAACCTGGCTTCAATAACGAGGATTCCGGCGCGTAGATTGTCTTTGGCATTGCAAGGCAGGTCCCCCCTTCCAAACTCCTAGTTGATCTATTGGATGTATTGATTGTATCCGGACTTGTATGCACAACCGCAGAGGACATAATATTTCACGAGTCCAACCCACCGACCAGTTTTTCGTAATATGACACCAAGCCTGCCCGGCCACTACTTGCGAACCGTTTTAGCCGGCCCGTCGCCCCATGTCCCAAGACGTGGCCTTACTGGCACGTCTTATCCAAGCGGAGATCGTGCCTCCCTTTTTTAAGGTGTTCCTATCAACCCGGACGTGGGTAACCCAACCGTCGCTTGGGTACAACTCCTTGGAAACAAGCAAGTTTTTGAGGCCCAAGAGGAGACGTTTGATATTTGCAGCCTTTATATAGGGGTACAAACCCGTCTTTTTCTTCCACGCTTGCCTCTTTCTCAACCCCTGCTACCCCGAGTTCCAACACCTGGGTTTCAGTCGCCACCAGCCCCAACCATGTCCGGATTCAGTCGTAAAGGCCGATGGGTACCTTCTTCTGTTGCAGAGGAAGACACTGCAAAGCTTCGGGTGGTGAGGTACCTGACCGCTGAAATCCATCATCGGCTTCCTACCGAGGGGTAGGTTATTCCCACCCTCAGATCCGGCGAGAGGGTCATGTCCGTGTCCCACTTCCTCTGTGGGTTGGGGTTTGCACTTACTCCCTTCGTCCGAGGGCTCATGTTCTATTACGGGCTAGACTTTCACGATTTGGCCCCAGACTCTATTCTTCTTATCTCAGCATTTATCGTCACGTGTGAAGCCTTCCTCCGAACTCCTCCACACTTTGGCTTGTGGCTCAAGACCTTTTATGTGAAGCCGCAAGTGGTAGAGGGGGAGCAGGCCGAGTGCGGCGGTGCTACAGTGAGCAAGCTTGCTAGCGCCGTTTGGCTGAAAGGATCCTTCGCCAAATCTTCCAATCTGTGGCAGTAGGGGTGGTTCTATATCACTGAGCCCCGCAGCTCCAAGTGGGCAACTGCGCCTGCATTCTGATCCAGCCCTGCAATTCAGCTTGCATCGTGGATTAAAAAGGGGCTAGATTGGGGATCAACAAAAGATGTGGGAACTCTGCAAAGTCGCATCCAAAGCCTCATTGAGAGGGACATCCACATAGCCAACGTTGTTCAAGTAATGCTAGTTCGTCGGACCCTGCCGTGCCAGCGATGGCCTCTCCGTCTATGGGAGTTCAATCCAGAAGGACCGCAGACTCTTCAGCACTTCTTTGGCACAACGCACGAAGGAATGTGGAGATTATTCTTCAGGAAACGACGGCAATGGCCGGACACCACTGAAGATGTTGGCCTAGACGGTAACCATCCGGATACCCCAATAATTACCCATTTACCGAATACCTCATAGTCAGATACCAAGTGGCAAGATACCAATAGTATCATCCTTTTTTCAGGGATGGATAAAGAAGGTGGAACGGATTAGGTGTCCGGATCCCCTTCCTGAAGACTCAGCTACTCCTGTGTTAACAAGGATGCTAGCCTCGGCACCATACCAGGCACCAGCAGGGGAGGGCGAGAAGACCCAAGATGACCTTGGTTCCAGAGGTATGTCGGACACTGAGTCCGGAGAAATTGACCTTTCTTCGCCCGGAGACGGAGGCGGAAAAGGACCCAGTATCTCTTCTCCAAACAGGAGGAAAAGGGCCGCCTCCGAAGATTGGGAGGGGCGGTCTTCCAAGAAGAGCTAGATGACACCGTCGATCGGCTTAGGTTTGGAAAGCGACACCGTTGAGCAGCTCCATCAAGGGGACAAGCCCTCGGCCAAACCGTAAGAGAATCCGGAGTACTTTCATGGCGTCTCGCTCCGTTATTGTTACCGAAGATACACGTAACGCATTTATGCATTTTTACAGGTCGGCACAGAATTTTTCTGGGCGATCCTTTTCTTCGGGGAGTCTCCTCCCAGAGATGATGGAGAGCGAGACGCCTCCTCCGACCTCCTCGCCCAATAAGGCGGATGACTCTGAAGTGTATTCGCAGAGGGTCCCTTTAGACCGGGGGACAAAAGAGGCAGTACCCAAAGGTGGACCTCCGACCATCCGGGATTCCGGGGCTGATGATAACAAAGGCCCCGGACTGTCTGGTTCACAACCGACATTTATTTTGGAGACGGGTGAGCAAATTCCTTCAAAGGATGATTGTGCTTTTAGAGCCGCTTCCGAAGACCCAGGGACTCTGGGTATGTTGCAGGACATGTTGCGGAATGTATTTGTCTCGGGGGAACAGCGTACCTTGATGGTACAGTGATTCAAAAGATTTTGTCTGTGAAGAGCGGATTAAATGAAGCCTTCATGAGCCTACTGAAGGGATTCGAGGTTTGTGACATAATGTTTTCAGCAATGTTTCATTTGCAAAGATGCGCCTGTGTATAGGTAGTAGCCCCTGATACTCGGGTTGGCTTCCGTTGGGAAGCAAAACGGAGCATCGAAAATGATCATTTGAGGACTAACCTGACCAACTTTGAACACAGGTTGCTTCCCCCTTGGCCGCTTCACGGACTATGGAAATTGCTGAGTTGCAGCGGAAGCTTGATGTGGCAGGGGATTATCTTACTTTAATCAATATGCATCTTGACAAGTCGCAAGGTATGTATTCGGGGCAATCCTAATACAGTTTTGTGGTATAAGCATGATGCTCAGATTTAGATGCTGGAATATGCATGGCTGCAGATGGTTCTGCCGCCATTGAAGTTCTTCGAGCGGAGCTGGCCCAGGCCAAGTCGCAGGCCCATCGTAGTACTACTGCTGCCGAAAAGGCATCGGCTGAATTAAAAGCCGAACAAGCTGCACGTCGCCAAGATGAGGGGAATATATCCACTATGACGCTTGAACTGGAGAATGCTACCGGCCACTCTGAATTTCTGGAGAAGGAGAGTAAAGCCTTAACGGCTGATCTGGACAAGGCCTTACAAGAGGCTATAGCAGCCTGGTCGGAATCCAGAGCAGCCCATGAGGAGGTTCGACAGGTGAGGGAGATTGCGGCTAGAAAGCCCTTTCTGCTGCAAACTAAGTTCGGTGACCCGAACTATGCCTAGCTTAACCAAGTATGGAGTTCTCTTTACGAGTTCTTGGACTTTCCGAAGAGTTCTACCGATGCGGCGCAGTATTACCAAGCGCAAGATGGATATGCAATGGAGAATCTTTTTTGGTCGCAGTTTGGCGCATCAAAGCGCCCTTTGTTGCTCAATGAACAGATGTCCCAATGGGCCAAACTTCATAGGATATCTGGCGCTGCCATGAAGGATGTCGTAATCCGGTTGTGGCCAACCAAGCCTGTTCCAAATATCTATTTCGGTTTGGTGCAGAGGCTTGTTGATGTGGTGCCACGTATCGATGCCGTGAAGCGACCATCATGCATTGAGGGTGTGCGGATGGCTTTTGCCCGAGTCAAAACATTCTGGGGGAAGATGAAGGCCATCGATGTTGCGACGAAGAGTCCACCCAAAGGCAAGGACCGCCCGGAACCAGAGCATTATTTTGAAGACGTCCTATAGGCCGCCCGCTTTATAGAGGGTCAGTGTTCGAAAGACATAATGTTCGAGTGAGATGTATGAAAATTGTAAAAGACAATTTTATAGTTAATCTATTTATGTTTTGCTTGAAAGCTTGAATTCCTCCTGTGCAGCCATTTTGATATAATCTGAAAGTTTTCCGGTCATCGGATTCAGCCCTCTTGTAGGAAGTACGGGGGTGTTCGGAAAGGCATTTAATCACTCTTTATCCAATGTCTTGGTCCATGAAGGAGGTGATAATGCGGCGAACCAGGCAATCAGACTATAGGGCGTTAACGCTTTCACTTAGCCGTAGGAGTTTTATTGTGGGGCTACGACATAGCCCCTGGTATGTACGCGGCATATGGTGCCTTACATATTTGATCTGAAAAAGATCCCTCGTGTGACATGGAGAATCTCTAAAGATTCCAAGAAGTCGTCAAGTGGTTGACCAGCTCACGCCGCATCATGACAGTCAGTGTTCGGCTTTCTCTACTGAGGTGCTCGTCCGGTCTAGACCAGGGCACAATTGCAGTAGTTCTCCCTTTACTACCCTAGCCGATAGAGCGTAACGTAGGGTAGCAAGCACAGGAGCCGGGCAACCCAACTATTGACCCAAGACAATGATTCGGAGCTGATGCATATAAGGCCAAACTTGTGACGCCGAAGTATGCTATAGAGCTGTTCGGACTTTTACTGGCAACTCATTTGTTCCCACACCAAGCCCCTGGCAGGTTATGCCAAGGTATTTCTATGAAATGACCATAGGAGCCATATTTGTTGGGGAAACAATGCGGTGATTCGTTCGCATATTGTTTAATGGGAACTGAGCGATATGCCAATAATTACTTATGATATATATATAAGCCATCCTCCCGGCTATTTGACATGCTCGGCGTTGGAGGCGGAGGAACGGGCATAGTACCGGCTCGAGAAATAGAGAGTGCGGTCTACAAAAAGTTATTTTGGACCTCCTGTCGCACGTCTGCGCCGCCAGTCCTCGGTGGGGGGAATCCTTGATGGAAATAGCCCTTAGGTGAGTGTACGGATCTGGACTCCGATAGAGCCAGTTTCTGATGTTTATCCTGTTCATCTCCTTTTTTTAAAGGATAGCGAAGGAAGAAATAAAAAGAATTTAAATAATAATAATAAAAGTTACTGGAGTGCTTGCAGGCTTGTCCGTATTGTGCTTCCGCCAATGTGTAATGATGTATGCGCGGTACAAACTTTGTAGGTGTACGGAGTGGGCGGCGGAAGCCGGGTTGCTATTTCCGTTCTAGGAGTAGTTGATCCTCGGGTGGAGACTGCTTCTGACCCCTAGTGTTTTGTTGGTGAACCTTTCCGTCATCCCTATCGCTTGGCGGCCTCCTCCCCCGGTGTTTGACGTTTGAGCTTGCCGGCCTGTTTAAAGACCCAGCAGTTTCTGTTGGTATGATTAGTTGGTTTATCGGGGTGGCCATGAATCTGGCAGGGTCATCCCAATATCCTGTCCAGGTTGGATGGTTCTCTTGATTCGCCTTATATGGCTTCTTCCGCTGACCGGGCTTGGGGTTGCTGAATCCGGCGTTGACCGCTGTGTCGCCTGATCTTTCATTGTCATTGTGACTGTTGTTTTTGCTTCCTCGTGGCTTGCCATTGCCGTCTCGGATTTTGGAGGTGCCCTGGTTGCTGGCGCTATTGCTTCTACGAGCAAGCCAGCTGTCTTCTCCCGCGCAAAAGCGGGCCATCAGAGCAGTGAGGGTTGTCCTGGATTTAGGTCCTTCTTGGTCGAGGTGGCGTGCAAGCCATTCATACCGGATGTTGTGTCTGAAAGCCGCAAAGGCTTCCGCGTCCGGACAGTCGACGATTTGGTTCTTTTTGACTAAGAACCGAGTCCAGAGCTCCCTGGCTGATTCTCCGGGCTGTTGGATGATGTGACTTAGGTCATTGGCGTCCGGTGGCAGGACATGTGTTCCTCGGACGTTATCGAGGAAGGCCTCTTCCAAGTCCTCCGAGCTGCCTATGGAGTTTTTAGGCAGGCTGTTTAACCAGTACCGAGCTGGTCCTTTTAGTTTTAGTGAGAGGTATTTAATGGCATGGAGGTCGTCCCCACGGGCCATGTGGATGTGGAGGATGAAATCTTCTATCCATACCGCGGGATCGGTTGTCCCGTCGTATGATTCAATATCGATAGGTTTGAATCCTTCGGGGAATTCATGATCCATTACTTCACCAGTGAAGCAAAGCGGGTGTGCGACGCCTCTATGTTGGGCCACACTGCAACGTAACTCCAAAAGAGTCCCTTTGCGGTTTTTGGATCGGGCGTGGCGAGGTTTGATGCGTCCAAATAGGTAGTCATCGCCGCGTGTCGAAGCATGCTTTCGCGGTTCGTAGATCGGTCTTGCTTTTCCTGCTCCTTTGTCCAAGTCCCTTTGCATGTTGTCTGGGTAATCGTGACCTGCGTTGTTCTTGCCTTTACGGCGAGGTGGGGCGGTCTGGTGTTCGGCTTGAGTTGCCTCTTTATCCGGACCGAGTTGTCGGCGACCTGCCGCATTGTGTGACGATGGTATGGGCTCCAACGCCCCGTCATCGGACTGGTATAGCGATATGTGCTTTGGGTAGCTTTTTTCTAGTCCATTAAGTTCGTATTCTTCGCCGGTCAGGGCTTCGGTCCATCTGTCATTGAGTAGGTCTTGGTCAGCTTGAAGCTGATGCTGCTTCTTTTTTAGGCTCCTTGCTGTATCTATCAGCCTGCGCTCGAAGCGCTCCTGCTCGAGGGGCTCTTCGGGTACGATGAAGTCTTCGTCACCAAGGCTTACCTCATCTTCGGAGAGCGGAAGGTAGTTGTCGTCCTTCGAACTGTCGCTGGGCGGGGCCTGTTCATCGGGGCTGGCTTGCCCGTTTTCCTGTTCCTCCTTCTCGGATATTGCTCCCACAGGGTCTTAATTGCTTACGGCGCAGTCTGGAGTACTATTTTCTCCAGTGTCATCGTTGCTGCGGCGCCACTTGGGGCGCCGGAACATAGACTATGTCTCAGGAGTTTTAACTGGATCTCTCTTGTCCTTGCCGCACGACTTTTTAAGTGTATCGATCATGTACATGTCATATGAAGGGGTGGCCGTCCCATGCCTGATGGCTAGCGGGTCTTGGCCTTGCTCCTTATCGGCATCGTATTCTATACCGTCACTGTCTTCGGAGCCAAAAGTGGGCATCTCGGTTAAGTTCCCCATCATCAGCCTCTGGCTCGAACCGAACATAGTTCGGCTGTGAGTCCTTCTCCAAGGACAAGTTCTTTAAAGAGTTTAGCACATCACCCAAAGGTGAGTGCTGGAAGATGTTTGCGACACTAAATTCAAAAATCGATAACCGATCCAGCTCGGTGTCCGCAGGCGTACTTGGTCCGAAACTTATAGCCGGAGACGAGTCCGAAGTTCCATTGACGCAAATATTGCAGGGTGCCGAGGCCATGTGCGGCTCCAACGCCGCGGACTCTGTGGCCTCGGATGGCATGATCTGCTCCGGTTCTAAGGCCGTTGTAGCAACAGGGACCATCTCCTGGATGTGATCCGATGACAGATTCAAGTCATGTTCATCGGGGCGAGGGGGAGCGATCGCTGCGGTCTCAAATCCATTGAAGATCAAGTCTCCACGGATATTCGCGACGTAGTTCAATCTTTCGAATCTGGCCTGGTGACCAGGGGCATAGCTATCGATCTGCTCCAGATGGCCAAGCGAGTTGGCCCACAGTACGAAGCCGCCGGACATGAAAATCTGTCCGGGGAGGAAGGTTTCTCCTTGGACAGCATCACTATAGACGATTGAAGGGGCCATCGAACCTTTCGTTGACGGCACAGTGGAACTCTCAATGAGCACCAATGTTAGTGTCAAAACTGGCGGATCTCGGGTAGGGGGTCCCGAACTGTGCGTCTAGGATCGATGGTAATAGTAGACGGGGGACATGATGTTTACCCAGGTTCAGGCCCTCTCTATGGAGGTAATACCCTATGTCCTGCTTGATTGATCTTGATGAATATGAGTGTTACAAGAGTTGATCTACCACGAGATCGTAATGGCTAAACCCTAGAAGCCTAGCATGTATGACTATGGTAATGAATATATCTATTCCAGACTAACCCCTCCGGTTTATATTGACACCGGGGGGATCTAGGGTTTACATAGAGTCGGATACATAAGAAGGAATCTTCATAGTCGGTCGCCAAGCTTGCCTTCCACGCCAAGGAGAGTCTAATCTGGACACAGGTACAGTCTTCGGCCTTAATGTCTTCACAGCACATCAGTCCGGCCCATGGATAACAGGCCGGACGCTCGAGGACCCCTTAGTCCAGGACTCCCTCAACGCCCACTATGTATGAACGGGGCTGACAGGTAGGGCGGTTGTGTCACATCTGAGTGAAGTTACAAACCTGCCCCTATTGAGAATATTTGCCTACATTGATTTCGACCGAGTTGAGTTTGTTTTTCCGCCCACCGTGTATGAATGGGGAAATGTAGGGAGAAACAGAGGTCTTTCGAACGAGCTTGAATCAAATGTATTTTGCCGCCCATGTTTGGCACCCATCGTGTCAGAATGGGCTCAGAGGCGGTCGTGTCACGTCTAATTGAAGTTACTATCCTACCCCTATTTAGAGCAGTGGAAATCGGGTCAATGGATTGTCCGTGTAATTGGTAGACAATAATTTCCATCTCCTAAACACTTGGCTTCAGGCAGCCGACGTGGGAGTGGACATTTTGCCGCTTCTTTCGAATTTTGGGACAATAAGCATCCACGTTTACCCTTGCAACTAAATTCGAATCCATTTTGTATTCCTATACGAATATTTATAAATCATTCTATGTGTTTTTATAAATCTTCAAACGGACGAGAAAGATGTATTCCACTGTCATATAAGAATATGGTTTACAAATGCCGATACTCAAATTCAGAAGCTAGATTCCAGTTTAAGGTGAATTCGAATATTTGGAACACTTCATGTCCAACTCAGATGTCACACGCAGCATAATGTGTACTCCCATTTAGATATGCACACAAGAGATGTATCAAGATTCAAATACTGAGTCAATCAACCAAGAATGTATAGAACTAACAGACATATAAACACTTATAGAGTATATGGATCAATAATATCAACTAACATACATAAGCCAGGCCGCTGTACTTTTCTTTGCTACAACAGCATCATTTTTTTAGCCAAGCTACTACAACATCTTGGCCCTTTCTGATGTGTTCTACTTATGGTCCATCTATACCACTATTATTGCTAAATGCACATTCAGCCGGATTTGCATATTTGTAGGTCTGGCACAGCAATCAAAATGAAATGTCTCTGAGTCTTATCAATTAATACAGACTTGTGCTCAAATAAAATTACAAAGCGAAAAAACAAAAAAAAAACTATTATTACATGATCTCTAAAACAAATGGTTTGATTTATTACATGAACAAACAACACAAAGGTTATTGAACGATGGAAAGAACATTTCACCTATGATTTACCAGAATTTAATTTCCTTTTTTCCTTCAGGACCTTAACAATGTGGTAGTCTCAGCTTGCTTCGTTTTGAAATCCACCTATTTAATGGTTGTCTTGAGTACTGCTACTGATTGTGTTGTTTGCTTCCTCAACATGTCAACTTCATATCTAAGTGGAGAAGCAGAATCTCTTTCTACCACTAGTTTAGCCTCTAAAGCATCAGTAGTTGGCAATTCATAATGCACGATTGGGCCGGTGCCACTGCTGTGGGATGATACAACGTCCATGGGGACCTTGCTCTTTGATATTGGGCTAACCTGTTTTTCCATTAAAGTTCCGATTGGATTCAGAAAAGTTGAATTTTGCAAAACATCTCAACTGGGAGTTATAACAGCAAACCAGTTAAACAAACAAGGAATTAAAGAGTTTCAATTCAATGATGAAAAGTAGTTATTAACATCATTGTAACCCGTTGTTGCAGCAGCAAACTAGTTAAACAAACAAGTAGCTATTTAAGTTCAGGCAAACAGGTAATTCTTAACAGTAAGTATCAAACACATAGATAGGCGTAGTCTATAATAGGATTAACAGGCTGTGGCATTATGTAATCAGTAGAAAACTAAATTAAGCCAAGCAACATAATTGAACAATTTTGCTATAAGTGGCTAACTAAAATTCCAAGAAGCAGGTAACTGAACTTACGCTAGTTCTTTGTATAGGCACACTGCAGCTTCTTTTTCACTTACAAGGTTGTACGAAGGAGCCCATGGCATCAATTGCTTGGATACACAGTCCCAATACTTCTTTCTTCCCACACTGCATTGGTAAGTCGAATGGTTAATCTGGTAAGATGGTGCGCCCTTCATATGTTATATGAGGGCGTGTAATCACACTAGTTGTAGTCACACACATCACACTGGCTTTTACTGTATATTTCATGGGATTACTTTTGGCATATCGAGATCTAAGCAATCTATAATAGGATGAAAAGACTGGCATCCTTCACATTATTGGCGAACTCAGTTCATAGAAACAAGCTATTCAACCATTCCGTGGGTAAATCAAAAGTGCCACTAGAATATTTTTGACTACCCCTATCATACACGCAAAAAGGGGCGACGCCACCATAGGGGTTGGTATGGGCGGCCGCCTCGGGTGACTCAAAATTGTGCACCTAGTTTGAGTCGCCCAGGTTGGCCCAGGCTACTTGTTCGTCCCAACGCACGAGCATGCAATGTAAAAAATGAAGAAAAATGTTTCAATTTGGATAGGCCAATAACATAAGTGCAAGGAAGGCCCTATAGCAGGCTCGCTCCCCAAAGGAGCGCCTCCCATATCGATCGACAGTTGGAAAAATCCTAATTCATCCACTCCAGCCTCCAGTCTAGTTCGCTCCTAACCTAGCCGCCGTTGGACAGACCGACACAACACTTCCTCGCACCCTCATTGGAGGGTGGTTGCCGGGATTCAAGTGAATGGAAGGACAAGAAGATGAAGATCCAACCCTGGGTGTAGCCTGCGTGGGAGGCAGCGGCGGCATCACGGGCATGGCATCGAGCTTGCGCAAACGGACAGTCGCATCTTGCAAAAGTAGCATGCGCAATGAGCAGGTACATCACATCCCTGATTATATCTAATTCAACTCTTCAATTTCTGGCCAATAGTTAAACCTGACGGTGTTGTAAAACTGCTTGTATGAAGGGAATCTATGAGAAAATGAAACCAATTTCTACTTATTTTATAACTCCCCCAATCAATACTGAACTGACTGAATCTGATGAATCTAATCAAGTTTCCGGTGCAAAAATCCAAGCTCATGTTGTTCATGAGCCTGAAGTGTCTAATGAATAGACTGCTAATGAAGGATTTGATGCAAACATTTACACGCTCCTGGTGATGAACATATAGTGTCTAATGAGGCATCTAATGCAAGCATTTTGCAAGCTCCCATTGATGGATTTAGTGTCTAATGATGATCTGCTATGTTGAGAGAGACATAGAGATTTGCAAGCATTGATGACAAGCAAATTATAGTGCATTTTCATGGCTTGAGGAAACCTCGAGGCCATCTACAAGAAAGTCCCAGTATCATGACAATGTAGCATAAATACTTTTCTAATCTGCTATTTGAAACTATTGGCATACTTGTGCAGGATAGATATATTGATATGTAGTTTGCACACTAGTTATAGGTGCAATTACACTTCGATATTTTCAGCCAGAGAATGAATAATTCAAGCAGGTACAGACCATGTATGTAGTCCTTGTACACCATGTTGCATTTTGTGTTTTTTGGTGCTTGCATCATTGAGTGTTTATAATCTGAACTACTTTGGATCATTAGCTGGTTTTCAAAGTGCATGTAGCTTCACATTTCTCAAGTTATGTTGATTTCTGGAGTGCAAGTGCCTTCGTATTTTTTAAGTTAAATGTTCGCCCCTGGTAACTTGAATTCGTGGATCCGCCACTGAACACAAATCATACACGAATTCCAGTACGAATTAAATGAAATGCAGGGACTTACGCTAGCTCATTGTACAGGCTCACTTTAGCTCTATTTGCGCTTGGGATGTTCCATGTACAAGTCCATGTTACCACTTGCTTGGATGTGTAGGCCTTGTGCTCCTTGCATCCCCCTCTGCATTTTTGACATGGCGAATGGCTGATCAAATAAGAGGAATCGACCTTGTTGTTGTACTGGAGGATAGATACTTACAAGGTTATACGGGTGTGCAGGATGTGTACCAGATCCCGTAGCGCCGTCATGCTTCGCTAAAATGGATTTTCTTGTTTCAGATGATATCTCCAGAAGAAATAAGAGTTAAATTCATAGTTGGATAGGCGTGTAAGCTAAGAGAGCAGTGAAAGGATATCCAAACATCGTCGGAACAATGCACAAGGGAGTGATGTGTGGATACCTAGTTCGGGCCGGTGTTTGGGCATGCTCGCCTAGCTAGAGTGCGGGTCACTTCAGAGCCGTTGAGGGTGATGCGTTGGCGTTGTCTAGCCGCACACGGATGCAGATCTTGAGTGGTAGCGGAGCGCTACGATGCGGTGGACGAGACC
>NC_041392.1:532629654-532630501 GCF_002162155.2 Triticum dicoccoides
TGAACTAGGGATTTGAGCAATCTGGGCGCGGAAGGGGACGGTGGAGAAGGGAGATTTTGCAGGGCTGGAATTGGGGCCGCCAGATATTTCAATCCGAAACGTGAAAGCGCGAACTTATTTTGTCATCTTCCTTTTGGGGGGGGAGGGGGAGGGAGGGAGGGGGTGGGTGGCTGGGTGCTAAGCGTCCGTCCGACACACGCGACCACCACGACACGACCCTGGTCTGCCTGGTGCGCCTACATTTGAGAATGCAAACGAATCTTCTTTCATTTGCAAACGAATCTGTATGTATTACCATGCCCGTGTTTTCCTTGCAATAACTAGTCAGTCGAAACGAGATACTATAAATTAATTAATGAGGAGTTATTTGAAAAAAAATCAAACCACGCTAACATGGATTACAGTGTTTGTCACATAATTAGTTATTTGAATTAGAGTGTGTGTCACATAGCGATCTCCAATTCTAACTTGGATTTCGCATTTCACTGTATCCACGCTACTTTTTAATACAAATTCATATGTATATGATGAACACCATGATAGTGAGAAAACTTTTGGATGGATCCAAACATATGACCTAAAAAATAGCACAACAAATTGAGTCAATGTGAACTTTTTGAAACCTAGTATGGCACGAATTCGAAATAATTACCCATATGCATGGTCCTCAATTCAAATCTTACAATGTATACCGAATAGAAACATCGATATTAAGTCTCATACTATCTACATTCAAATGTTGTTTTTAGCCCCCCCCCCCCCACGCTACATACTTCATGTACCGGTCAATCTTCCTCTCCTAACCACCTTAGGAAGCTATCGGTTTCCAACACACATCCATTCTTTC
>NC_041392.1:532630948-532655203 GCF_002162155.2 Triticum dicoccoides
AATACATGCATTTCCTATCTAGCCCCCCAACCTCTCATGCGCGCGCACGCACGTTGTCTATCTAGGTCACTCCCTCAAGACTGTCTCACTCTTTCTTCCGCACGGTGGGCCACACTCGCTCAATCTCGCTTTCTTTATCTGAGTCTCGTTTAAACTCGTTTTATTTCACACACAAATGATATATCTCCCTGTTCGAGCCTCGATCGACACACTCTATACTCTCTCACACAGATTGTCTATCTAGGTCAGTCCATCGAAGCCGCCCCACTCTTTCGACCTCATGGCGGGCCACGCTCTCTCTCTCTCTCTCGCTCTCTCTTTTTGTATGTCTTGATTGACCTCGCTCTTTCTCAGAAAAAAACGATATATCACCATGTTTGAGCCCAATTCGACTTATTCACATTGTATACTCTCTCACGCACATTGTCTATCTAGGTCACTCTCTCCAACCCGTCTCACTCTTTCGATCGCACGACGACCCTATGTGATCGATTGGCCTTGCTTCCTCACACGCACAAAATATATCTACATGTATGTGACTGGATCATCTCTCAAGCTCTATCTTACAACCCTCACCCTTGCCAAAAGCTCAATCGGACAATATCTCTCCAGAGCATATATATTTGTTCAATGAATGTCGGACCACACTCACTTTGTCTCTCTATCTATATGTCTCTCGATTGACCTCGCTTTCTCACATCGTATCTTCCACACATTGCAGCTACCTCTCCATCCCTCGCAAAGCCGGGGCTATTTACATTGCGAGGGGCACTCCAACCTTGGATTAATTTGTGTAGGCATTTATTCCGGTCAATTTTGATTATATTTTTGTAGCATTCGGCACAGAACTACTCAAAACACTGTTGCAACCCCCGCAACTCCCCTAGTTGATTTCCCTCTGGCTCGGTCATCGCTCTCTCGCACATCCTTTCTCACCGTCAACGTCGCACCATGGTATTATTGCAAAAAAACTCTGTTGTTCTCTTTAATTATTATAAATAAGATACAAAACTACACACCGATAGTCCACTTGGAATGGATCAAATTTCGACCCACAAATTAAAGTGGTACAAACTACACACCGAGGGGCCCACATGTCATGAAACAAATTTGGACCCATATACAAATTAAAAAATAAAGAACAAGGATCGAACATGCGACCAGGGCCTTCAAGCCGCACGTCAATAGGCAACATACGTAGAACAGCAATGTTTGTTGTACCTCCGTTTGTTCACATAATGTTTTTATATTACCACAGCCTATTGAATTGATAACATGTAATATTATTTTTAGTACTATTCGCCTTAACTTACTGGTGGGTTCCATGTGTGCTCTCTCTCTCTCCTCCCCTTCTGCGTTTAGACACACGGGCAAACAAGAAGAACTTGCGGGCGATGTTGCCGTTGACCATATCTGGACGCGTTCACAAGTTACGGCACCAGTTTCACGTGCTAGCAGCACTAGTCAATGTGTACGTGCAATGCACGTTAATTTGGAAGTATATTAAGTGCATGCGGATATTAAGTAGGATATTATTTGTGCGTTATTATGTCATTAGCACTATTTTTGGCATGAAATTAACCGCACGCTAAACATATTGAGCGCTCGACATTGAAGCAGTCTAGGTCGTTGGATGACAAGGAATACATGTGGCTTGATGACGTTTTATATTTAATTTGATACGGCTCTAGCAGAACATTCAATCGATCAAACCATAGATTTCGTTCAGTCTCACTCCGACTTTAAATTATACGACGATCGATCTAAAATAAACGGAAATGATAAACGTTCGGATTTTAAGCATGGCAATCCGAATGTTTTTCATGGCAAATTTAGATTACGTGGCGGCGGCGGGGGCGTCTTGTGGTGGGAAGCGGCTCCTCTGCCGTGCTCTGTGTGTCGTCGGGCCACTGACCGATGGCGATGGAGGCGCCTTGCGCGTTGTTGGCGTACTCCTGGACGTTGGCCTAGCTTCAAGGAAGGCCAAAATGTTCTGGACTTCGGAGCGAGTCAACTGGCGGGAGGAGGCGACTGGCGTTGGTTAAAGGAAGCGGTCGACGGCGGCCATCGATGCCGCTAAGGAGGGCACTGGCACCCGCACGGGGACATGCGCTGTTAATGGCGCGGTGGAGACATTCGTGTGCACGGGCACCGGCATGGGTGCGCATGTCAGTGCGTGCACACGCAGGCGCATGCGCTGGCAGGTGCACGGGCGCGTGAAAGTCGGCGGGGACCTCGTGGAACCCCGTGGCATCAAGCTCGATGACAATGTGTGGCTCCTAGCCCATCAATGCCACGGGGATGGGCCCTGGCGCAGTCGGGGCGACGGGAGCTAGAGCGGGAGCGGGGACAGGCGCGGCGTGTTCCCGCAAGGCCAATTCAAGCTCGTCCCAAAGCGCCTTATGTTCTTGAGACTCCGGCTGGGTGTCTTCCTCAAGAAACTGGAAGACTAAGGACAGACCATCGTGATGCGGCATGGCGTACATTTAGGTCAGGCTGGTTGGAGGTAGATGACAGGAGAATTGGAGAGGAAGAGAGAAGATTCTACCGATACCGGGTAGTGCGGGGTTGATTTTAAACTGCGGCACCGGCGACATTAAAAGTGGGAGCAGTTGGGACGAAGGTGGGCGGAGGAGCCTGGTCAAAGGGCTCGCCTCCCGGTGAGCCTGCACAGCGGTCTGCTCGCATGCCACCCTGTCAGCCGGCACAGCGGTCTGCTTGCACGCCTCCTATCGACTCACACGCTTGCTCGGACGGCACCTGCCGATGAGAAGCGGGACTCGTGGCGGCACGTAAACGCCCATGGTTTCAATAGTGAAAGCGTTCGCCTTAACGTGACATGTCTTTGTTCCAAAATACCTTGGCTCTTCATTTGTGCAACTTGTCATAAGCAGCTTGTCTCAAATTGAAGAAAAAAAATTACAAAGTAATATTTGTACCATATCACGTGACCATGCTCAGTTTCAAGAATTTATGGTCACTTTTGGATTTTCTAAAATTTATGATCCAGGATTCGAAACAATATCATAACCTGCATCATGCAATAAATTTTCAAGCCATACATCTGTCCTGTTGTATTTCTTAAGAAAGGATTTGGTCAAACATTTTGCTTAGTTAGACTTCAGACAAGTTATATATGCAGAGGAAAAGAATAATCCCTCCATACCAGTGCATTGCCTGATATATTAACTCAAGTACTAGGCACAAACAAACGGGCTCAATTCTGTGCTCATCTTGGTGTAGTAGTAGTAGTAGTAGTAGTAGTAGTAGTAGTAGTAGTAGTAGTAGTAGTAGTAGTAGTAGTAGTAGTAGTAGTAGTAGTAGTAGTAGTAGTAGTAGTAGTAGTAGTAGTAGTAGTAGTAGTAGTAGTAGTAGTAGTAGTAGTAGTAGTAGTAGTAGTAGTAGTAGTAGTAGTAGGCAATGCAGTTGATTGGTGACCTTGGCGAGCGGCGACCGAGGGAATTGAGCCGTGCTCGGCATGGTAGGTAACGTTGTCTAGTTACTAATGCATCCCTCCATTGTTCATCTGTAGTCATTATGGACCGGGGACATGAGGGGAATTTCCTAGGGCTGGATTTCTGGCTGCCATATATTTCGACTCGAAACGCGGAGGCTCGACTGGTTGGGGTTGCCTAATGTGCGTACCACACACGCCATCAGAAGGACACTAGCCCGGTTTTTTTATTTTTTATTTTTTTAGGATCAACACGAGCCAAGGTGTGGCTGGTACGCTGTTGGGTCCTACCATTCGAGAATACGAAAGGAACCTTTTAAATTGCCGAACGAATCTGTGTGTATTACAATGCCCGTATTTTCCTTGCAAATACTAATCTCAACGTGGTAATTGATTTATGACGAGTTGTTGAAATAGAGTGAGTTTGTGATATAGTGATCTCAACGTGGATTTCACATTTCATGGTATCCCTGGTAAGTTTTTCAATGCAAATTCAAATTTAAAAGATGAACAATATGGAGGTGAGAAAACTTTGTATGTATCAAGCATATGACCACACACACACACACACATACACACACAGAGAGAGACACCCACACACGAACACAACAACAATCCAATAAGTATACTGCATCTATTTTTCCAAACCATGCATGTATGACATGAATTCAAAAATACTCCTTCTGTTCCTAAATGTTAGTCTTTTAGAGATTTCAACAAGCGACTACATATGGAGCAAAATGAGTGAATCTACACTCTAGAATATGTCTATATACATCCGTATGTGCTAGTCCACTTGAAATCTCTAAAAAGACTAATATTTAGGAACGAAGGGAGTAAAATGTAAGACATGCATGGCCCTCAATTCAATATTTAAAACGAACATGAAACTGAAACATGAATATTAAGTCTAGTACTACAGTACATGCAAATGTTGTGTTTAATTAGGCGGAGCTATGATTGTCGGGGGTCACCCCCTCGACCTTAGATAAAATTGTGAAGCTCTGTTTAGGGTTGTTTAGATTATATTTGTCCCCACCCTCTCAACCACCAATTGGTTGTGCACCCCCCACCCCTCCTCCCTGGGAGAATATCATGTGCCCCCATACCTTAGATGCTATATGCCGATAAGAGTTGCTTGGAGCTTGTAGATCTGAGATATAGCAGCTCACATGATGTCTTAATATTTTTATAGGAAACCTTAATGAGCTTGAGAATTGCACACAATTTTTACAAAAACTACTCAGATGCCCTTGGATCCCATATCCAACGACCTCGAAGCTCGTATCACCGTAGCATCTAAGATGAAGGATGACATCATATTCTCCTGTATGTAAGAATATCATGTGCTACCACACCTTAGATGCTTTGGTGATACAAGCTCTTCGAAGTTGTTGGATTTGTGACCCAACACCTCCTCGGTGGTTCGAATTGTTTTTTGCATAAAATAACCCAAAGAGTTCGGCCACTGCTTACAAGCACAAAGACTGCTCACATGCCATTGGATCTCAGATCAAACAACCTCGAAGCTCGTATCACCATAGCATCCAAGCTGCGAGAGCACCTTCTGTTTTCTCGCACGGGAGAATATCAGGTGCTCCCGCATCGTAGATTCTATGGTGATACGAGTTCACGGAGATCTAACAACCCACAGTAGGAGGTTTGAATGTTTTTGCAATATATGGCTTAGAGAGTTTGGGAATTGCGCAGAAAGTACAAGTACTATGCATGTGCCATCTGATAACTGATCATACGACCTAGATGCTCATATCACCGTAGAGGGTAATTAAGATATGGGGAGCACCTAATATGAGCAACGGGGAGCCGTTGGATCCAAGATGCAGCGGCACACACGAGGCCTGAATGTTTTATTTGCAAAAAAACCTTTGGAGAGTTTGGAAATTGCGCATAATTACAAAGACTACTCCCAAGCCATTGGATCTCACTTCCAACGGTGTAAAAACTCGTATCACCATAGCATCTAAGCTGCGGGATGGATGTTGATATTCTATGCCACTATTATTTTTGTTCGTAAACTTGCAAAATACATGTAACTTGTGCCATTACTTGTCTAACCGCGCAAAGTGTTTGTTCAAAAAAACCATCCTACACTGAAATATCGGAACAACACATGGGGGTCCCAATTGTCATTAATCAAATTTGGACCTAAAACTAACAAATCTGAAAGACGAGATTCGAACTGGCAACCTAGACTACAAAGCGTAAGTCGATAGCCTGAAACAACAACGGTTGTTGGCTTTGTCCCATAACTTGATTTTATACAGTATTACGTCGAGTAGAGTAGAGGGAGTGCCTCGTCAACACATGCATGACCGTTGACTCACTTACTGGTGGGTCCCAAGTCTGCGATCTCTCTCTTCTCTCCATCGTCTAACCTTTGCACGGGCACACACGAAGAGCGGCGCTAGCTTGCCGTGGTGTTATTACAACTAAAAAAAGCTTGGAAAATAGAAGAATCGCCTAGAACAAGAGACGTTGTGGCTGGTCGAGACAGAGCTAACCACACCTATCCTCCGTGCCATGTTAGCATGATGAAGCTATGTGGATAGTGGGGTGTTTTTGACCGATTGGCTGGGTCCCGAGGTTGAACCATAGGTACTACGTATGATACAGTACATTTTTACATGCACATTTTTCCTCCGTGCCGAGACATGGCACACCCTACCACGCAGTTTCGGGGTCCTCCAGGGTGGTGCACGCATATATTCTTCCTGACGTGGGATGCCCCACCGCACATTTTCCCCAAAGCAAGTAAATGAGTCGTCAAATCACGAAAGACCACTTTTCCCGCCGAGTACATCAGTGAAGCACGGTGGCTAGCTAGTTGGGCTAGTTCGACCGATTAGCTAGGCTGCCATCACATTTGTTTTTTCACCCCTTTTTTATCTACTTGCCGGTAGGTAAATTTAAATATCCACCGTGGCGTTGCTCTGGTGTTTGAGTGCGGCAGGATTTTTAATTTTTTGATTGACGGGAGCAGGCACGACAGGATTTTTAATTTTTTGATTGACGGGAGCAAGCGCAGCAGGATTTTTAATTTTTTGACTGACGGGAGCAGGCGCGGCAGTAATTAGTCATGATGACTCCACCTGTAAAACCCACTGCTCCCTGATGTGAGAAGTCGTCGACTGGTGTTTTACCATGGTAAAAACGAAAAGATTCCCCGCTCTTCGGCTGGCTCCCTCCGCCTTCCCGTAGATTGCATTGCCTTTCAGCCGTTTCGCCCCCTGCATCACCAACGTCATGCGCCTCGAGAAGCAGAGGGACTTCGGTGGTGTTTAGGCACCCTCTGCATGGGCATGTCCATGTCTCGGTGCAACACGACCATTGGATCAAACTCAGACGATGCATATCAGTCACTATAGCACAAAGCGTGTGGGTGTGTTTGGTTGCATTCTCATCTCAATATAGTTGTTTCCTCTTCGTGTATTTGTGTTAACCTACTAGTGTGGACTCATGCACCCTTCATGCACTTTGCCAAACACCCAAAAGTGGGTCGAGAAGGGAACTTTTGCTCCCATCCCGTGCACCCTTCATACACCCTGCCTAGCCCTATTCGTGCTTCATATGGTTCATGTTTCGTGGAGTATTGTAGCACTGTACTCTCCATGCGCTGTAGATCTAGTTCTGTTAACATTGATCTCACCGTTCATTCTCGACCGGACAGTCGAAAAAGTGGAACTATGTTACTACATTACTATTCATATAGTTGACATGCACACAACATCATTTCTTGTCATCATATCTTACTACACTAGCAACAAGATTATGTAGTACTGACGTATGAACCACTGCACATGCCTAGTAGTAGGAGCACTGTGTATGTTCAAGTGGCTGCCGTGTTTCGCACTCCTCCGTCATAAGAGTGGAAACACTTGTTGTAATCATTTTTTTCTTCAGAAAAACACTGGACACGCTCTACCATGCGGTTCCTCCTCCAGCCATGCACTAAATTACTCACATTCACCGACGTGTGGGACAGCGAGCATCGGGGTCCACCATCCATGCACTAAATTACTCCATAGTAGAATGACGGTAGACTACCCTGATCGAAGCGTCGCAGTAATGCCCAATGAGCCGTCAAATCACAAAACCCCCTTCTTTCCAGCAGTAAGTTGGACGGACGAAGCAACCATCATTTCACTCTTCTCTCTCAGCTTCCTCTCCACCCAACTCGCTTCTCCCTCATCTTGTTCCTCATTTCTTCAATAAAACCCCGACCTGCTTCTGCCATTGTTCATCTCTCCCAAAGAAGGAAAGGTGAGCGCATCAATGGTGTTGATTCTGGCCAAGGCCCGGTCTTGCAACCCCGAGACTAATCCTATAACTCCCTCTCTTTTCTTCTTTTGGGTTTGTGATTATGGTTTCTTTTCTTTTATTTCTATTTGACAGTTTCTTGATGGACGCTGGAGCACCGGCCGAAGTAATGTCTATGGCTCTGGCCAAAACCGTCGAGGCTAATGGTACGAAGAAGTGCAAGCACCCCGCCGAGACTACCGCAGACAAGCTCAAAGCCATCGCCCTGTCCAAGCCCCCTCTCCGGGATCCCTCATTAAGCAAGTCCAAGTAATATCTCTTTTTGACGATCTTTTTCTCGATCTTGATCGTGTTTTTTCATCTAACCTGTAGTACTAGTACTAGTAGTACAACTTTCTGGGCGATCTTGCATGTGATTTTTGTGTGCCAAACGACGGTTCTAAATTCCTCTTTTGACCAAAACATGTGAGAGGTTGACACTCATTTCTTATAGATTACTTTCAACTACTCCCTCTGTCCCAAATTTCTTGTCTTAGATTTGTCTAGATACGGATGTCTCTAATACTAAAATGTGACTTGATACATCCGTATCTAGACAAATCTAAGACAAGAATTTTGGGACGGAGGGAGTACTTTATGAACATCAATGCTACCTTTGAAGAGGGTATATTTGCCTCAGTAACTTGTGTTATGGATATTGCAAGTAATCCCTCTGCTCTCATGCCTTTGAATACATGTCCTAGTATCTTTTTTCACTCATTTCTGTGCGTATATGTAGTCACATACGGAGTGTAATATCAAAAATCATCTTATATTTTGGAACGGAGGTAGTAATAAAATTCGGTTTCTCTTTGAATTAGAACCAGGTCCGCGGTGGAGATGAAGTTCTCAAAGTCATGCCGTGTGAACTGGAAGACCTGAGGACGTGTTCTACTGCTAAACTATCCAGCTAATGTGTCCTTGTCGCCACGTGTCCTGAACTAGTGTTTTCCTGTAGCATTGTTGTCAGGCGTGTTCTCGAGGCTGTACTTGACCACAACAATTTCCTGGCTGTGCCTTCGATTATGAAGGTTGTGGTTCTTGTAAAGCTTCCCAACAAATCTGATGCGGCATGTCTTCATGATCATGTTTATGAGTGGAAAGACCACTCTGTTAGGTTCTCCAAGGTTGACGAGATGGCGATGGTGCATGTAGACATCTCTCACAAAGTCCATGGCCTAGTTAGTTATGTGGGGTTCATCACGTAGGTCGGTGGCAAGAAATAGTCTGCTGAGTTTAATTAGTGCAACTTTGCTTGTCTGTAGTAAGTACTATTGTTTAGTACTTGATTTGTGTTTGTAAAACCTGTATTGTTTATTAGTACTGTCGCTTTTGTTGTGTGGTCAGTCCTGAGAACATTCTATGTTAATGTTTGTCCACTCAATTCAGTCTATATATTTTGACGTATCCAGATCATCTTTTTTGTGAGGACGGTTTATCAATTATGGTTACACTCCAATATTCGTATGCATTGAAGGGTTTATCGCACCGACCAGGATTTCCAGTCCCATGGGTGTTTGGTCCATACGATTTGTCACGACCTTTGGACTGTCCTGCTTCTGAGAGTAGGCGGGGCCCATGCATGCCACCCGTAGTTGGACGATCAAGCTTCTATTTAGTACTTCAACATAGTGATTTCCTGGTAAGGATTCACTCGTGTCACATCAAGTAAATCTTATTGATTTACTGTCTAAATCTTATTGATTTAATGCCATGTTTTCTTTCTTTTCCTGCAATTTTACGATGCAGGTTTTGCCATGTGACATTCATCATGGAATAAACCATTTGGTTTGCTCTACGATGGCTGTTTTTGCAGGTTTCACTTCTTATGTCGTGTCAGTAACGAAGGCACTGTCCATCACTTATATTACTGGAAAAAGTTGGATCAGTCTGTTGTCTGAGTACGAGCTGAATCCCTATGATGAACTGCAGTTTGGTTTAACAAAAACACCACAATTAGTCCTTCTCGCGTTTAAATGAAATGAAGAAAAAAAACTGGATCACGTTCACGAAGCCTAGTCAAGTTAGAAAGTTGATCATAGCAGACCAAACACGATCGTCATTGTCTCGCACATCGGTACCACCTTTAGCAACGGATCGAGCACCGGTAGTTGCTCTAGCACTGACAGCGGCAGCAGCTCAGTTTGATATAGCTGAGGATTGGGCACCGACCGCGTCAATGGATCAGGCTGATCTACCGAAGGATCGGGCATCGACACCGGCACCTGCTCCGACACCGGCACCTGCTCCGACACCAGCACCAGCTCTACAAGGAGCACCATCTCCGGCAGCAGCAGTGGCTTCGGCACCTGCACCAACACTTGCACTTGCATCTGCTCCGGCCCATGCAGCAGCAACCGAACGATCAGTTCCACCGGCAACAGACTGGGCTGTAGTTCGCACTTCATATACCAAAGTCCTTACAAAAACCGACATGTCCACCTTCTTGGTAAGCATTGGCCGTCCAAGTGTTTCGTTCTTTTTTCATTCCATGTTGTTTCGCATGATTCACTGTGTTGATCTAAGTGTTTGGGTATGTCTTCTTGTTCGCAAACAGAGAATTCCTAGAGCAACAAGGGAGTCGTTCAACAATCCGTGCGACAGCGGCCAAGTTTCTCTTACCATGCGCAGCCTTCGTGTGAATGAACCTGCTCAATATACCGTAAGTACAAAGGATGGTCACATGATGATTGATGCTAAAGGATGGTCAAGGTTCAAATCTAAATCATATCTTGCGGTAGGGGATGATCTCAAAATCGAATTTTCTCGGCAAGGAGAGCTGGTCCAAATCAAATTTGAAATTCTTTAGTAGCAGCACGCAACTGCCGAACTGATCTATCCTACGAGAGATTTTGATGTAATAATCTGGCATGGTGAAACAAGTGTCCTGTGTGTATAAGTAATACGATAGTATTATTTATCACATGGTATATCGTTTATAGAATTGCAACTCTCAATGCTGGTTAGGAACTATCGTTCGATGTCATTCCAACAGCTGTCGTGCTTTATTCAATTTTGTGTATTCGCCTTGCGACAGCATCTAAAACCAGTGCTGTACCGATCGCTTGCGATATGAAAAGAGCTGAGGTAGAACACATGGTCCCCCAAACAAGCAGGGTGGGCCTGCGGCCCAAAGTCCAGAATCGTGAGCCTGTCTGAGTATTATATTCTCAGCTGAACCCCCATAATGCCCATGCGTTGCACGTAACATCAAGATGCATTTGTATGAGTATTTTATCTTGTGAGAGAAAAGGATGAACGAGGGAAGGCCTTATTTGCAAATGTGGAGAGGTGTGTGGATACCTTTTTGCAAAATTGCCATAGTTTCCTTCCTAGCCGTCAGATATAAATCGGACGGCCTATATTGCAGGATGGCAGGCACACCATCATCACCAACTCATCTATACTGTGTTAAAAACAACTCTGTTTTTTATAATTATATCTATTATATATATCCCCCTTGATTTTTCTTATGTATAAAGTTGTGATATAAAAGATTTGTATATTTCTTTATAGAGGGAGTATCTCTCTGTGAAAAATATATTTTTGTGTAACTAGTTACTCATGTCTTTCTACTTCCATTCATTGATTTGTGGGGCATCCGGCAACGGGGTCCACGTGCCATATGCACAAATTAGAGTTCAGAACTACATGGTAGACAAACCCCGGTCAAAGCGCCGCAGTAATGCCCAATGAGCCGTCAAATCACAACCCCCCCTTTCCAGCTTTAGCAGTAAGTTGGACGGACGAAGCGGCAATATTTCACTGGGCCTGAATCCCCTTCTCCCTCGTCTGCTAGTTCAGAGAAAAAAATCCTCTCGGCGATTGCATAGGGTTTTCTCATGGAGAACCAAGTATGAATTCTTCATCCATCCCCGATAAATCCAAGTCCCTTGGTCGCGGGTAATCCTAGGATGGCAGCCACCGTTGTTGATGCATTTTTCTTCCTACTGAATCTAGTGTGTTTCATTTCCAGTGCCCAAAGTGCGAGGACGCTTCAGGTTTCTGCGCCCTTGGCGAGACGCCACACTTGTTCCTTCTCATCCTAACACGGGATTTTAAAACCTGCACAGTATGTTCCTAGAATCCTCTTTTCTATCCGGGAGGGTGGGGTTTTTTTGAACATGCTGTCGACTAATTTGGAAATTTGGATTGCTATATTTGGATAAAAGGTACTACCAGTACGATGGTCAACACTGACGTGAAGGAGGAAGTTATTTCTAGATTTGGATAGGGAATACATTGTGTTCTCATATTGTTTTTCCTGCAGTGCATTATTTAATCTGCCAGAACACATGTACTCAAGATGCTCAGCCTTGGCATAACTGAATACACCAGTTTAGTGGTCATAGTGAAGACAAGCCATGGATATAAGTTCCAAGTTGGGTTCATGAACCAAGAAGATTGCTGCTTTTTTATGGCCGAACTTGGATAAACTTTCTCAAGTGTTAGCGACTGAAAGTTGGCGCACGAATGTTGATGGAAATAGCAGAACCTGGTCTCATCTTCACTGTGATCTTCCACCCCGACGTTGTTCCAATTGTTCATCCATGTTAGTTTTGTATCTGCTTCTTGCTTGTTGCGTCGATTACTTCTTAATCCACCTATTCTGTCTAACAAATCACAATTTAACTTTAGAAGTAGCAACGAATCTCTCACGAAGATGCTACTTCTAACTAATGTTTTCTTATAATTGGTGGCACATGTAGGTTTTTTCAGAGCTAAGCAGGCTGCTCGTTTGTTATTCTGTAACAACTCGGCTATTACTGATATTACTGAAGTTGACTGGGACAACACCCACAAGTTCCTACACTTTATTGATCATCTTGAGGTCCTTGTGGGGCGTTTGAATGGTGGAAGGCCACGTGGGATATGTGTGCCACTGCTGCACTCGTTGAACAGGTCCAACTGTGTCGAGAAACTTATGGTACGAGCTGTTTTCTATTATATATGTTTTTCATAAACTATTGTTATACACAGTTTTACAGTTGTGATCTTCTTGAAACAGAAACTGCCAAGTTCTAATGTTCCTATACAGATGCCTGACCATGGTCGGGTCAGACTTGCGCTTGGTCACAACATGATGTTTATGTCGACCTACTCCATTCGCCTTGGAGGTGAAAAGATACTTATTCATGGGTGGTCTCAAATAATGAAGGCCCGTCCATCTTGGAGAATAGGACAGGAGATTATGTTCCTGCTTTTCCATGGCTTTAAAGCGAATATCCTATTTATTGACCACATTGCGAGATGAAGCCGCTTTCAGAAGGTTGTGGATGCGCGGGGTGGCGCCTGGGCCTTGTCCTGGGGCTTGGCGGCCTCACCCTTAGTTAACTGTAGGCAAAGTAGCACTGTTCGAGGCATGCTTTGTACGGTTGAACCTGTATAAGTACTCATACTACTTTCAGCTATGGTTGTTAAGTACCCCTGCTGGTTTCAGTTAAGGTTGTTAAGTACTCCTGCTGCTTTTACAGTCTGTCGTGTTTCTTCAGTCCTGTCTTGCTCCAGCCGCCAAAACCAAACCAGCACCGGCGTGGCCGCCTGCTTCCGCCTCCAATGGCTGGCTGCGCCTTAGCGCACGCATCGCCGCCCCATCGTATCCTAAATCATTAACGCCGACGCTCGAGGCCTCAACGTCGTCCTCCGCGCGCTTTGGTGCGCTTGCCGCACCGCCAACCTCTCGCATTGTCAACATGGTTAACAAACAACAGGAATCGGCAGAAGTACATGGAGAGGATGACAGTACGGGCCCACTATGTCAGTGTAAGGAAAAATAAAATGCTTCCTCCTAGTGTTTTCCTGACATCTGGGACACACGACATTGTGAGCGTATATAGTCAATAGATAAGAGAACAGCACAAGATCGGCTGACACCTGGGATGTAGCTGCTCGAGTAGTATTTTTTTTGTTATTGTTGAGATGGAGCAGGGTTTGAACTGGGCTGTGGCCCGTCTAGCCCAGGCTTATATTTTATGTTCACCATGTGACGAGCCCAGCTATTTTTTCTTTGTAAAAATGAGCCCAGTTTATTTTTTCTGAAGAATACCCAATCCAGGCCTATTTATTTTTCGACGCCCTGATGGGCTGCAACTCTTTCTACACGCCTGCAAATCTTGAAAGTAATATGAAATTGGTTGTAAATATAAAAAAGATGACAAATTGGCAATTACTTTATAATTTCTGAATTTTTTCACATTTTCAGATTCCTATTTCACTAGGCATTAACCTAATTAAAATATATCTTCAAAGTACTTTAAATTTGGCTTGACATTTCGGTATTAAAAATAGTTTGGAACCCACAGAAATATGCAAAATTGGCCCTGGCCAACCCAAAAAATGGACTGCAATAAATTGCATAAGAAGTCGCAATGAGCTATATATAAATTATTAAAAAAAGAGGGAATGGTCTGACTTATGGGCCTATTAAGTTGACGCGTATGCAAGATTTTTTTAGTTATTATATACGTCAACAAACGATTCTAGCAGATGTAACCGTTGGATGTCAATCCAACGGCCGTCGTGTTTCTTCATTCTCTGATCTTCTTGCTCCAGCCGCCAAATCCAGCTCCGGTGGGACCGCCTGCTCCCGCCTCCCGTGCAGGCCTCACCGCCCCCTACTACTCCCACCGCTGGCCAGGGCATCCCTCTACTCACCCACACCCCCTGTTATTCTGCGGCGATGGAAGCCTCACACCGCAGTCGAACCAGTGAACCCTCGTACTCCTCTCCGTGTGGGCATCCACTGTCGCGTCTTCCCCGGCTCCGCGTCATCCCCTTCCTAGGCCTCGCCGTCGTCCACCACCCTGGTGCTCTCGGCGCGGTGTGGTCAACGTGGTCAAGGAACGACTTCCATCAGAAGAGTACTATCGTGGAGAGGCTGACAACTAGGTCCATGGCAGCCGCGAGGAAGTGCCTCCTTATTACGCGGAAAATAATTATTCCTCCACCTGACAGCAGGGACCCACCGGTCAGGCCACCGTATTTGGCAAAAAAACATTTCGCCCCTGACTGCTAGGACCCACTGGATGGGCCACCGTATTTCGCGAAAAAATGTTCCCCCCGCTGTCAGCTCGGACCCACCGGAAGTGCCTCCTTATTACGCACAAAAAAATGAATACTCCCCCTGCTAGTTGGGACCCACCTTGTGGGGAGGTCGACTTGTGGGCCTACTAAGTTGACGGGGATGGAGTGCTTTGTCAACTTAGTCAATATGAACGATTCTAGCTCTAGTGACCGTACGATGTCCATCCAACGGTCGTAGTGCTTCTTCAACCTCTGGTCTTCCTGCTCCAGCCGCCCAAAGCAGCGCCGGTCGTGACGCATGCTCCTGCCTCCCGTGGCTGGCTGTGCTACCGCGGAGGCCTCACTGCCCCCTACTATTCCCACCGCTGGCTAGGCCATTCCTCTACTCACCCACACCCCCTGTTATTCTACAGCAATGGCAGCCTCACACTGCAGCGAACAAGTGAACCCTCGTACTCCTCTACGTGTGGGCATCCACTGTCGCGTCTTCCCCGGCCCCGCGTCGTCCCCTTCCTAGGCCTCTCCATCGTCCAGCACCATGGTGCTCTCGGTGCGGCGTGGTCAACGTGGTCAAGGAACGGCTTCCATCGGACCTGGACTGTACGTGGAGACGCTGACAGCTGGGTCCACGGTCGCAGCAAGGAAGTGCCTCCTTATTACACGCAAAATAATTATTCCTCCACCTGACAGCGGGAACCCACCAGATGGGCCACCGTATTTCGTGAAAAAAACGTTTCCCCTTGACTGCTGGGACCCACCAGCTATATCTTCGCACGCAAGGAAGTGCATCCGGGCAAAAAAACGATTCGCCCCCCTGACTGGTGGGACCCACCAGCTACATCTTCGCACGCAAGGAAGTGCCTGACAGTTGGGGCCCACCTGGTCGAAGCGTACGTGGCGTTGTCATTCTGGTCGCGAACGTGTACGTACATACTGGTTGATGTAGAGGCGCGCACGTGTCGTAGTAGAGGCGCACACGTAGCATGTACACGTACGTACAGCGGCCAGGGTGCAAGAAAGTAAATACGGCCACGTACGTACATACGGGCGGGGTCTCGAACGCCTAATCGCGCGTACGTACGGCCAGGGCTAGTGTACATGGCTGGGTTGGAATGGAGAAACTGCATCGTCATCGTGTTCATGGGGAGGCAATGGAATGCGTCGTGTTCATCGGGAGGCAATAGAACGCGTGAGAGCCAATCGGCTTGGACAGAACGGCCGATGCAAACAAGGCCTGGCGTACCGCAGAACGGAGGAAACGGCCTTGTGTTCGACCGGCCACGTTCAAAACGGGATCCTGCTCATCGGGAGGGGTTTGGCGTACCGCAAAACGGAGGAAACTGACCTCCTACGGTCGAAACGGGGGTCCTGCTGATCGGGAGGGGTGTGGCGTACTGCAAAACGGAGGAAACGAACTTGTGTTGGAGCGCTACGGTCGAAACGGGGGTCCTGTTCATCGGGAGGGGTGTGGCGTACCGCAAAACGGGACTCCAAGGGATATTGTTCATCTCCACCGTCGATCCCCTCTAGCCTCCACGGGCTACTGTTCATCCACCGTCGACCTCCTCCAGCCTCCACCTACGACTGTTCATCCACGGGCTCCTGTTCCTCCAGCCTCCACCGCGCGCTACTCCACCGGCTACTGTTCAACCAGCCTCTCCATGGGCTCCTGTTCAATCACCCCTCCAGAGGCTACTGTTCATCCAGCCCTCCACCATCTACTGTTCATCCTGCCCTCCACGGGGTGGTCCTGTTCATCCAGCCCACCACGGGGTCCTGTTCATCCAGCCCCAACCGGCTCGATCGATCGGGGTCATGTTCATCCAGAGGCAACACCACGGGGTCCTGTTCATCCACCCCCACTGGGAACTGTTCATCCAAACCCCCAGCAACGCTCACTTTTCATCCAGAGGCAACACCACGAGGTCCTGTTCCTCCACCCCCACCGGGAACTGTTCATCCAAACCCCCCAGCAACGCTCACTATTCATCCAGAGGCAGCATCAATCGGCTTCAGTTAGCAGCAGTAGCGAAGGAATCGCTCGATTGGGTTCAGTTAACAGCCATCGATCGATCGCTCGGGTTCAGTAACGCGTAGCCTGCAGTGCAATCGCTCAGGTTCGGTTAGAGCCCAATGCCTCGCTCGGCTTCTGTTAGAGCCCAACGCCTCGCACCCACGAGCGTCCGTGTACGAGAGAAACGCGCATCGCTTGGCCCCGACCACCCACCATAACCGGGAACACACCGATATTTTCCTCGCCCTCGCTTCTACCATGGTTTTTTCCGTCATGGACGTCCCAAAGAATGTCATGCAGCTACGTCTCTAGCCCGCCCAGGACGAAAAGCCCATTTTCTGTCATGATTTTTTGTCATAGAAGTAGGACCCCACCACATCTATGATGATACCGGGTTTTGTCACAATTATCGTCACAGAAGTGTCCTAAGTACGACAGAAAAAAATTTGTTCGGCCCAAAATGTCACGGATGTGTCTTTTTTTGTAGTGTGGAAAACTGTGGAGGGGGGCACCGCACACGGCTAAAGATCAACTTGTGTGTCTATGGGGTGCCCCCCTCCCCCATATATAAAGGAGGGGAGGAGGAGGAGGGCCGGCCTCAAGGGGCGCACCCAAGGGGGGCAATCCTACTCCTAGTAGGAGTAGGTTTTCCCCATTTCCTAGTCCAAGTAGGAGAAGAAGGAAGGAGAGGAAGAAGAGAAGGAAAGGGGGCGGGCCCCCTAGACCTAGTCCAATTCGGTTTGGGCTAGGGGGCATGTGCCTCACCTTGGCATGCCTCCTCTCTTCCACCACTAGGTCCCTGAGGCCCAATAACTTCCCGGGGGGTTCCGGTAACCCCGGTACTCCGAAACTTACCTGAAACGACCCGAACCATTCCGGTGTCCGAATGTAGCCTTCCATTATATGAATATTTATGTCTGGGCCATTTTGAGACTCCTCGTCATGTCCATGATCACATCAGGGACTCCGAACAACCTTCGGTACATCAAATCACATAACTCATAATACATATCATCATCGAACGTTAAGCATGCGAACCCTACGGGTTCGAGAACTATGTAGACATGACCAAGACTCATCTCCGATCAATAACAAATAGCAGAACCTGGATGCTCATATTGGTTCCAACATATTCTATGAAGATCTTTATCGGTCAAACCGCATAACAAAATACGTTGTTCCCTTTGTCATCAGTATGTTACTTGCTCGAGATTTGATCGCCGGTATCATCATACCTAGTTCAATCTCGTCACCGGAAAGTCTCTTTACTCATTCCGTAATGCATCATCCCATGACTAACCGAGAGGGCCCATAGTGATGTGCATTACCGAAAGGGCCCAGAGATACCTCTCCAATACATGGAGTGATAAATCCTAATCTTGATCTATGCCAACTCAACAAACACCATCAGAGACACATGTAGAGCATCTTTATAATCACCCAGTTACATTGTGACGTTTGGTAGCACGCAAGGTGTTCCTCCGGTATTCGGGAGTTGCATAATCTCATAGTCATGGGAACATGTATAAGTCATGAAGAAAGCAATAGCAATAAACTAAATGATCATAGTGCTAAGCTACGGATGGGTCTTGTCCGTCACATCATTCTCTAATGATGTGATCCCGTTCATTAAATGAAAACACATGTCTATGTCGAGGAAACTTAACCATATTTGATTAATGAGCTAGTCTAGTAGAGGCATACTAGGGACACTCTGTTTGTCTATGTATTCACACATGTACTAAGTTTCCGGTTAATACAATTCTAGAATGAATAATAAACATTTATCATGATATAAGGAATTATAAATAACAACTTTATTATTGGCTCTAG
The DNA here is from genome assembly GCF_002162155.2 of Triticum dicoccoides. Classification (NCBI taxonomy): domain Eukaryota; kingdom Viridiplantae; phylum Streptophyta; class Magnoliopsida; order Poales; family Poaceae; genus Triticum; species Triticum dicoccoides. The sequence continues at coordinate 532,649,590 of NC_041392.1, forward strand.
GGCATATTTCCTTCAAGCACAACCCACTAGGGCCGAGGCGCGCCCTGGTGGGTTGTGCCCACCTCGGGTGCCCCCGGACCGCCTCTTTACTCTATAAATACCCCAATATTCCAGAAACCCTAAGGGAGTCGACGAAAATCAATTCCAGCCGCCGCAGAGTCTAGAACCACCAGATCCAATCTAGACACCATCACGGAGGTGTTCACTACTTCCATTGGTGCCTCTCTGATGATGCATGAGTAGTTCTTTGTGGACCTTCAGGTCCATAGTTAGTAGCTAGATGGCTTCATCTCTCTCGTTTCATTCTCAATACAATGGTCTCTTGGAGATCCATATGATGTAACTCTTTTGCGGTGTGTTTGTTGGGATACAATGAACTTTGAGTTTATGATCCATATTATTTGCCTTTGCGAACTATTTTCCTTTGCTTTTATTTTCGAATCTATTAAACCAAAAATACAAAAATACCTTGCTGCAATTTATTCTTACTTTTTTACTTGGCGTTCGATCTATCAATCTACTACAATCCGTTTGACAATTTCTGGCGTCGTTACCTGAAAGGGATTGACAACCCCTTTAATACGTCGGGTTGCGAGTATTTGTTATTTGTGTGCAGGTGTCATTTATGTATTGTTGCTTGGTTCTCCTACTGGTTCGATAACCTTGGTTTCATCACTGAGGGAAATACCTACCATCGATGTGCTGCATCATCCCTTCCTCTTTGGGCAAATACCGATGTAGCTTCAAGCCGCATCAATGAGGTGATCAAAGTATATGGTTTTTACAGACTTACGGTGAAGCCTGTATTTACAAGAAAGTGAGTGGGAGCTCTGTAGCATTTCTTGTGTTATATGTGGATGACATATTACTGATTGGAAATGATATAGAATTTCTGGATAGCATAAGAGGATACTTGAAGAAGAATTTTCAATGAAAAACCTCGCTAAAGCTGCTAATATATTGGGAATCAAGATCTATAGGGGTAGATTGAGATGCTTAATAGGACTTTGACAAAGCACATACCCTGAGAAACTTCTAAAGAAGTTCAAAATGGACCAGTCAAACAAAGGGTTCTTGCCTGTCTTGCAAGGTGTGTGATGAGGACATCAATACCATTGTTACACCCACAACCCCTGCTACTATACATGCTGGACCAATTACTAGAGCTCGTGCACGCCAATTAAATTACTAGGTACTTTCGTTTCTTGCTAGTGATTCTATTGTTCATGAGAATATGATGCTGCCTAAATTGGATACATTTGTTTCACTTGCAAATGAAGGGCCTAGCTTGGAGAAGGATGAACATTGGAGCAAGAACAAGCATGGAGATGATGGCATGCACAAGTGAAAGAAGAACTGAGTTTCAAGTGATGATTTCAGGACTTTGAAGTCACTGTAATGAGTGCATCAAGTCTTGGACAAAATATACAAGATGCCACTTGATACATATCCAACGTATCTACTTTTCCTAACGCTTTTCCTCTTATTTTGGACTCTAATTTCCATGATTTGAATGAAACTAACCCCAGACTGACGTTGTTTTCAGCAGAACTACCATGGTGTTGTTTTTGTGCAGAAATAAAAGTTCTCAAAATGGACGAAACTTTGCGAGAATTTTTTATATCAATAATAAGAATTCCTGGAGCCAAGACCCACCAGAAGGGGGGCACCTGGGTGAGCACAACCCATCAAGGCACGCCCCCTCTCCTGGCATGTCCAGGTGGGTTGTGCCCACCCGGTGGCCCCGCAGACCCTGAAACCGACGCTATAAAATCCTATTTTTCCAGAAAAAAATCATGGAGAAAGAATTATCGTGATCCACGAGACGGAGCCTCCATCACCTCTTGTTCTCCATTGGGAGGCCAGATCTGGAGTCTGTTTGGGGCTCCAGAGAGGGGGATCTTTGTTCTTCGTCATCACCAACCCTTCTCCATCGCCAATTCCATGATGCTCCCCACCAGGAGTGAGTAATTCCTTCGTAGGCTCGCTGGTCGGTGAGGAGTTGGATGAGATTCATCATGTAATTGAGTTAGTTTTGTTAGGTCTTGATCCCTAGTATCCACTATGTTCTAAGATTGATGTTGATATGACTTTGGCATGCTTAATGCATGTCACTTTGGGCTCGGGTGCCATGATTTCAGCTCTGAACTGTTTATGTGATCACCATTATATCCATGTTCTAGATCCGATCTTGCAAGTTATAGTCACCTACTACGTGTTATGATCCGGCAACCCCGGAGTGACAATAATCGGGACCACTCCCGGTGATGACCGTAGTTTGAGGAGTTCATGTATTCACCGTCTGTTAATGCTTTGTTCCGGTTCTCTATTAAAAGAGGAGGCCTTAATATCCCTTAGTTTCCAATACGGACCCCGCTGCCACGGGAGGGTAGGACAAAAGATGCCATGCAAGTTCTTTCCATAAGCACGTATGACTATTTACAGAATACATGCCTACGTTATATTGATGAATTGGAGCTAGCGTCGCATCGCCCTAGGTTATAGGTGTCTCATGATGAATATCATCCAACAAGTCACCAATCCAATGCCTACGAATTTACCTTATATTGTTATTGCTAAGTTACTACTGCTATCATCACTGTTACACTTTTTACAAAACTACTGCTATCACTATTACTGTTACCATTGCTACTGCTACTACTATCAAAACTATCATATTACTGTGCCACTGATCACTTTGCTGCAGATAATTAATCTCCAGGTGTGGTTGAATTGACAACTCAGCTTCTAATACCTTCAAATATTCTTTGGCTCCCCTTGTGTCGAATCTATAAATTTGAGTTGAATACTCTACCCTCGAAAACTGTTGCGATCCCCTATACTTGTGTGTTATCAAGACCTTTTTCTGGCGTCGTTGTCGGGGAGCATAGCTATATTTGCTGAGTCACTTGGGATTATTATCATATTATCACTATGAAGAATCTGAAGGATGCTAAGACTAAGATTTTTCCCTCAAAGACGAGGGGAGGTAAGGAACTGCCATCCAGTTCTGCTTTAGATTCACCTTCTGTTATATGTAAACTTGTAACACCACCACATGCTATTAATTCTGATATGTTGCAAGTTATTGATGATGCTACCTCTGCTATGGGTAATGCTTATGATGATGCAGTACCTTGCTTAATGATTATGTGCCACTTGGTGACTTTCTTGATAAACAAATTGCTAGAGTAATACAGCATGATGTTCTTGAATCTGATGATGAACTTGAAACTGAATCTCCTGAAACACCTACTAGAACTAGCCTTCCTAGATATGAATTGCCTAATGTACCGGAAGGTTATGTTATGAGTGAAGAAAAAACTAAAGATATTCTTGCTTGCAGAGATAGAGATAATCTAGAGAAATTATTATGCAAGTATAAAGAAAAATCTATGAATGCTAGAATGAAATGTGATCCTAAGTTTGCTACTTCGCCTATATTTATTGATGATAAGGATTATGAATTCTCTGTCGACCCAGAGTTAATTACTTAGGTTGAATCTGATCCTTTCCATGGTTATGAAATTGAAACTGTTGTGGCACATCTTACTAAGTTGAATGACATAGCCACCCTTTTTACTCATGATGAGAAAACTCGCTATTAGTATGTTCTCAAATTATTTCCTTTCTCATTAAAGGGTGAAGCTAAATCTTGGTACAATACTTTTGCTCCTGGTTGTGTGCGTAGTCCCCAGGATATGATTTATTACTTCTCTGAAAAATATTTTCCTGCTCATAAGAAACAAGCTTCCTTACAGGAAATATTGAACTTTGTGCAAATTAAAGAAGCGAGTCTCCCACAAGCTTGGGGGAGGCTTTGCCAATTACTTAATGCTTTGCCTGATCATCCTCTTAAGAAAAATGAACTACTTGATATCTTCTATAATGGACTAACCGATGCTTCTAGGGACTTCCTAGATAGTTGTGCTGGTTCTGTTTTCAGGGAACGAACTGTTGTGCAAGATGAAGAATTATTGAATAACATATTGAAAAATAATGATGATTGGACTCTTCCTAAACCACCGGCTAAACCCACTCCAAAGAAGAGGGGTATATTATATCTCAGTCCTGAAGATACGCAAGAGGCAAAGAAATCTATGAAGGAAAAAGGTATTAAAGCTGAGGATGTTAAAATTTTACCTCCTATCGAAGAAATACATGGGCTTAATACACCACCACTGCCTAAGGTGGTAGAGGTAAATTCTCTTATGAAGTTCAATGATAATGACAATCCTCACAATATGCATCCTATCCAGTGCCTTTATGAGTTTGAAAACTATATTAGAAAACAAGATCACTTCAATGCAAATGCTATGAAATAATTGAAATACAATTCTGATATGATTGCTCACTTGAGTGACTTATTATTTAGAATATCAAATGATGTTAGAGGTGTTGGAAAGCATGCTTCTATGGTTCAAACTCAGTTAGAACAAGTTGCTAAATATCAAAGAGAGTTGCTTGATGAAATGAATAATAATATGCATGACTTTGCTATTAGAGTTGCAGCTAGAGGAGGTAAAATGACTTAGGAACCACATTATCCTAAGGGACACCCAAAAAGAATTGAACAAGATTCACAAAGAGCCAACACTAGTGCACCTAGTCCTTCTAGAAAGAAAAAGAAAAAGAAAAAGAAAAATGATAGGACTTTGCATCTCCCTAGTGAACCTGAAATAGAAAAACCTCCTAACATAGAAAATGTAGAGTCTTGAGCTTGGAGCTTGAGCCAATCCTTTGTCCTTAGCATTTTGAAGGGGTTCCACATCCTCTAGTCCATGCCACTTCATTGTTGAACTTGTCTGAAACATACTAGGTAATAGTATTAGTCCAACAAGAGATATGTTGTCATTAATTACCAAAACCACCTAGGGAGCACTTGTGCTTTCAATCTCCCCATTTTTGGTAATTTGATGGTGACATACATCAAAGCTTTAGATAAAGATATAGAGAATAGTAAGTAAAGCTTTGGAAAGACATGTAACAAGCATAGGCTCCCCCTACATGTATGCAATCATGTGAATATGGAATATAGAAGCATGTGAGAGCATAATCATGACAGAGTAGCAATGTGTTACATGTATCTTGGCTATATGCATTAGGGAAAAAGATATGAATATGGGAAATGTACCTTCATGCCCACGAGTCGTTCTTGCAAACAGTATGTACATCAGCAAGAATTTCTCATGCACATCACTATGATGCATATACTTACCTTGTGGTCTTGAGTTGGCTAGGATGGGATGAGCTTGCGTAAACAAGGTTAGATAACACAGATGCACCCACTAGCTAGAGCAAACAAAAGAAACCACAAGAGTACCAAGACTGGGATGACATGTAGAGTGAGTACAGAGTACCACTATAGATATTGACATGTCCCCAAAGAGAAGGATATGCAATGAATTTAATAAATTTCTTCCCTTGGATGTCTAGCTCCCCCTGAATCTAGCATGGGATACTGGAGAAGATAGGGAATAGAAAAAATAGAGCTCAAAGAAACAAATGAACAGAGCTAATGCAAATAAGCACATATGAATATGTCTTTCCCCCAAGAATACATGTGGCATCTCTCCTCTTGAACATCAAGCATCTGGGATCCTTGAAGATTACT
>NC_041392.1:532655473-532698077 GCF_002162155.2 Triticum dicoccoides
GAGATATGATTAAGATTTGATGTGATCTCTCTCCCCCTTTGACATCAATTTCCAAGAAGGGTCTTCTGGAATTAGTTGTGAATGGGTCCAGTCCTTGAATCACAGTACAAAGCATTAAGGTAAATGTGATGCTTGCAGAGGACAAGATTCATTGAGTGGAGCTGGATCAAGAATAAAACAGGAATAAGTGGCAAAATGTTTTTCCTGTATTGAAATCGGTGTCACCAAGTTGTATGCTTCAGTTGCTCCGAAAAGCTTCGGCTAGACCAGAGACATGAAACTGGTGGAACCGAGTTCATCACAGAGAAGGACACTTGTCACCTCAGCTCACTGGAAAAATAAGATCTCACAAAGATTTGCAATGAATTGGATGCAGAAAATGCAGAACAAAAAGCAAAGAAAAGAGACTAAAAGATCTAGATGAAGTTTTTTTCGAAGGGGAAACAAATATACATGAGACAAATGCAAGAACACAGAAAAGAACACAACAGAACTTCATCTAGAGTTGGGCGGTGACAAAGTCACCTATGTTAGAGTACATTGACTTAGGAGTCAAGTGAGATCACTTGATCATAGGTCGTACTCATCGTTTAAGCTCAAAATGGGGTTACCATTTTTCGTTTAAGTATCTTGATGTATTCACATATTGTCGAGTTGCTTTGACTCATGACTTGGAGTAAAGCTATTCTAAGATGGAATAACATACCTTGGCTGGCGGTGTTGATCTTGATCATGTAGTTGAACTTGTGTGGGTTGCTCAAGGTTGATGTAGCCCATCAAGAGTTGGGAGCACCCTTTGGATTTTGAGTTCATCTACCTACATGGGTTAGTTTTCGCAAGGAAGAGCACTTGTGTATCCAACATGACAATCATGAAACTCAACATAGAATTTGTCAAAGGATATGTTTGAAAGGTTTCGTGCTTCCTTGTCGTCAACCACCATTGTGTAGAGACTTGGTGATGTAGAGATTGCTCAAGATGTGAGTGAGTTGCTATCTCATAGAATTAGATTCATCCAAGTACCTACAAGGGTTAGATAACATGCAAGATGCAAATTTTCAAGACATAGGATAATCATCATAGGAGAAATATCAAGTGATTAGTCGTAAGCTCAAGTCTTGCATGTATCCAATGGAGTTCCTACTCCAAGTTTGAAGCATCAATGATGTTCAATTCACCTCTTAACCTGTAAAACACTTTCTCATCATGTGATTTAGTGAATATATCTGCTAATTGCTTATCGGTGCGAACATGCTTAAGGTTTATGTCACCCTCAGCAACGTGATCTCGAATGAAATGATGACAAACTTCAATATGCTTAGTTCGAGAGTGTTGCACGGGATTGTGAGCAATCTTGATAGCACTTTCATTGTCACAAAGTAATGGAACATGTTTCACATATATCTCATAATCTTTAAGAGTTTGGGTCATCCAGAGTAATTGAGCACAACATGAACCAGCGGCAATGTATCCCGCTTCGGCAGTGGATAAGGATACCGAGTTTTGTTTCTTGGAAGACCAAGACACAAGAGATCTACCAAGGAATTGACAAGTACCCGAAGTGGACTTTCTATCAATCTTGTCACCGGCATAGTCCGAGTCGGAGTAGCCAACAAGATCAAAGGAAGCCCCCTTTGGATACAAAATGCCAAAATTTGTTGTATGTATTAAGTATCTCACTATCCTCTTCACGGCCTTAAGATGACATTCCTTAGGAGCAGCTTGATATCGTGCACACATGCACACACTTAGCATGATATCGGGACGTGAAGCACATAGATATAACAATGAACCAATCATAGAGCGGTAACTTTTTGATCAACCAGTTCACCATCTTTGGTCAAATCAAGATGTCCACTAGTAGGCATGGGTGTAGTCATACCTTTGCATTCTTGCATATTGAACTTCTTGAATAAGTCCTTGGTGTACTTCGTTTTAGAGACAAAGGTGCTGTCGGTGGGAAAGACACCTATGGGATCACAAGAATCCCTACTACGGTTGCGGGGCGCGGGGTCGTGAGAAGAGCGGATCAAACAGATAGCTCATGGTTCGTTTATCCAGGTTCGGGCCGCGGGGATGCGTAAAACCCTACTCCTGCTTTGGTGGATGGTATATCAGTGTTCTTGAGCTAGCTATGGGGCGTGAGGAGCTCCAAAAAGCCGAATCCTCCTCCTGGTCGCCTTGGGCCTCCTTTTATAGGAAAAGGGGTTGCCACAGTAGCACCAGGAGGTGGAAAGGGAGCAGTGATGTGTGGTTATCCCTCGCATTACATGACAAGGCGCATTTAATGCGTCTTGCCCAGGTGTCCTTGCTTTATCGGGGACGGGGGAGAGCCCTGTATCGTCCGTCGCCGCTCCCTCTCGCGTCGACACGCGCCCTGGCCAGCGGCCCCCATGGTGCCATGTAGGCAGGCAGGCATCGGAGGTGGCGCAGTGGTGGGTCTCCACGAAGATCTGCATGCCGCCACGCAGGTGCCTGCCCAGCTGGTTGGGTTGGCAGCTGCATGCGAACGGCGGTGGAGGTTCGACTGGCGTGGGCCTGATGGTGGCCCAACGGGTGTGCTTGGCAAGGCCCTTGCCGGGGCCCCGGCAAGGGTCTTGCCGTGGCGCCTACTGCCATCCCCGGCAAGGCTCTTGCCGGGGGCCGTGTGGTCCTCCTTGGCAGGGATCCCGCCAAGGATCATCATCTTCTAAAGGGTGTATCTGATCTTGAATGTCTTCACAAAGATCTGCATGCCACCACGGGGATGTCTCCCGAATCCTTGCCCCATGGGGGCAGTGGACTCAAGGGTGACTCACTCCATAGGTGTGGGGCGAGCTGCCACGGAAAGGGTCTTGCTGGGTTTGCTAAAACCGCCTCCCGGCAAGGATCTTGCCGGGGGGGTCCGCTTCGTCCCCTTTGCTCTTTGTGGTCTTGGTCTTGGCGTCGTTTTTCTTCCCCTGGGCTTCGGCCTTACCTTGGCTCACCTCCCTTGCTTTGCTCAATGTGGTGGTGCCCGTGGCTCAGACTACCCGTGCACAGTTATAGGGGTACAAAAAGTGTACCCCTCTTTTTGTACACCGACAGGAGCCCCCGGGCCTGGGCCACACGTAAGCGCAATCGCGTCGTTGGGCTAGGTCCAAAAACGGCGCGCGGGCAGGCGGGGCGGTTTTTACCGTGGTAAGTCTCTTCGCGCGCTGCGCTTCCCATGCTTCCCGCGCGTGGCAGCGCATGGGGAGGCGTGTGTGACATGGGCGGCATGCGTGGGGCTGAGCTCTGCATGCCTGCGTCATGTTGTAGTAAAGGGGGTGGTTTGCGCCTTCCCCATAAACGGAGGGAGGTGCGGAGGCGCGGCCCATTTACTGAACGGGGCCGAGGCGTGGTCTTCAAGGCGTCCACTCCCCACGATCATGGGGTAGGGAGAGGTCGCCTCACCCGTCGCCTCGGTCCTGCACGCCTGCCACGTGGCCCTCATGCGCTTGGGGTGGTGAACGGTGGAGGCGGGAAACCGGGCCGCCGCGGGCTGGGGCGGTGGGTCGGTCCCAGTTCCCTGCGCCTTCCACGTCTTGATTGGCTGAGCGGGGCGGCCGAGCCCCCACCCCGTTCCTTTATAAAGCGTGGGAGGGGGGATGGCGTCCCGCATTCCTTCATCTCCTCCTTCCTTCAGCTTATGCTCCCCCCTTCCATCCGTCATGGAGAGAGGGATTCCTGGTCCTTCAACGGTGGCGGTGAGGGTCGCCGCTCGACAACGCGTCCCTCCTTCTCCTGCACCCGCGGCGGCAGAGCCAGCTGCGAGGGGAAGGGGGGGGGCGAGGTCGAGGCGCTCGGGGAAGAGGAGGACGGGGCAGCGTGCCGGCCTCGCCTCCGCTAGCAGTTCTTCCCCCCGTGGAGGGCCATGTTGGGGATGACCCTTGTGAGTTCTTCGCCAGGCTACGCCGGCCGCCTCACCGTCGCCTTCGTCTCCTGACTCCATTCGCGCGGGAGATGGAGCTGGATCCGCCGGAGTCGTTGTGGCTGCACATGAGGGGCTGCGCGATCAGTGGGACGCGGGCCCGCGTCGATTTCCCCACCCCTCACGTGATGTATCTCCGTCGGGGATGGAAGACGTTTGCCCATATCCACCGCTTGACGGAGGGGCTCACTCTCCATTTTAAGCTGATGGAGGGCGTCCTTCTCTCCGTCAAGGTCTTCGGGTGCTTTGGGACCCGTGCAAGGTGCTGCGTGGAGAGCTCTTCTGATAGTGAAGACTCCTCCTTGGGCGGGAGTGACGAGGAGGACAGCGGCAGCGACGACGAGGGTAGTAGGCGGCAGGATGACGGGTCCGATTAGGTGTCGGGCGCCGCTCCGTGCGGCACCGGCGACCCCATCATCCGCGTCGCCGGCTCCCTGAACTTCTCGGGGTCGTCTCCTTGGGCGGCGGGCGTTGGGAGGCTGCGGAAGAGGAAGAGGGCGGGCGGAAAGGCCGTCAAGTCGGAGTACGCGGGCACTGACGCCTTCAACGCGTGCTGACGTCATGCCGCCTCGTCTACGAGCTCTGCTTCTGGCGCCGCCATCACCATCCAGCCTTCGGACGGCCACCGAGATGTTCTCTTGGTGTCTTCTGCCACCCGTAGCTCGCCTAGGCGCCCCTTTTTCCCTTTTCACCTCCTTGACCTGCCTCCTGAGGAGAGGGAAAAGAAAGGGATTACGGGCACCTTATCTCTTTTTAGTTTGTAAGCCTTCGGGCCTTAGCTGAATTTAAAACATGTAATCCCATCATTCATGTTTTTCATTCCCTATGGACTGTACCTGAGTGGAATGTTTTTAATGAAAAAGGGATGCTTGCCGGGTCATTTGTTTGTGGGTAGAACCCACGACAAGGAGTAAATCCTCGATATCCTTAAGATAAACATTTCCTTGCCCGGCAACAGGCCTTGCCGTCTCCCCACTTCGCTTAACCTTTCTCACACCTTTGGCGGAGGCAGGGATGAGGTGGGTTCAGGCTCCTTGTTTCATCCTCTCGCTACCGCGACTACTACCAAACCTGGCCCCGGGAACGAGCCCTAGGGCCTAGAGTTAGGGGAGCACGGTAGTTTTAGGAAAAAACGAGGTTTCACATGCCTCAGTCCATAAGGGAATGCATGATAAGGGATGAAGAACTTATTTGAAGCTATAGCCCCCGGCAACTCTGGTTTGCCGTGGGTGAATCTTTGCTCTTGCAGCCCCCGGCAATACTGGCTTGCCGGGGTCTAGATGCTGGTCTGTCCCTCTTCTCTTTTTCGTCCTCAAGTGATCCAACAAGGATACCTGTGAGTCCTGCGAACCAAATAAGATGAAAGAATGGCAAAGAGACGCACACTCGACCTCTAAGCTAGGGGTTAGTTGCCGCTAAGCACTATCAACCCTAACCAAGGATGAGACTCGACCTAGCATGCATGCTATAACTTAGGGCGCCAGCGCTTCATTTACTTGTGCTCAGGGTCTGCGCCTGGCTTTGTACAAAGGGTTACATGCATCATCGGCAATGCTTGTACAAAAGGTGGCTTGCCGGGGGGCCCAGCAAGCCGCGCCTCACGGGTAAAACTTGCGAAGATGCTCAATGTTCCAGGAGTTACTCACCAGAACGGCATCTTCGGTCTCCAGGCAGACTGCGTCGGGCCTGGTGACTCGTATTACCCGATAAGGGCCTTCCCACTTTGGCGTCAACTTGTTGGAATTCTTGGCCGATTGAACGCGCCGAAGGACAAGGTCGCCTTCCTCAAGGCTTCGGGCATGAACCTTGCGGCTATGGTAGCGGCGCAAGGCTTGCTGGTAGCGTTCTACTTTCACAGCCGCCCGAAGACGATCTTCCTCAAGGAGCTTTGTGTCATCTTGCCGCAGTTGCTCTTGCTCAAGCTCATCATAAGCGAGCACTCGAGGTGACCCATATATGAGTTCAGTGGGGAGAACTGCTTCTGCCCCGTATACTAGGGCAAAGGGTGTCTGGCCGGTGGCTCGATTTGGCGTCGTCCTGATCGACCAAAGAACCGTCGGCAACTCATCAATCCAGCGCCTTCCACTCTTGTGCAGCCTGTCAAAGGTCTTAGTCCTTAAGCCTCGCAGTACTTCAGCGTTTGCCCTCTCAGCTTGACTATTGCTTCGTGGGTGAGCAACGGAAACGAAACAGACTTTGCTCCCAAGGTCTTGGATATATTGCATGAAGGTGCGGCTTGTGAACTGTGTGTCGTTGTCGGTGATGACCCTGTTGGGTACACCAAAATGGCACACTAGTCCCTTGAAGAACTTGACGGCCGACTGAGCTGTGACCTTCCTCATTGCCTCCACCTCCGGCCACTTTGTGAACTTGTTGATTGCAACGTACAAGTACTCAAAGCCCCCGACAGCACGGGGGAAAGGGCCCAGTATATCGAGCCCCCAAACCGAGAAGGGCCAGGAGAGAGGAATGGTTTGAAGGGCTTGAGCTGGCTGATGAAGCTTCTTTGAATGGAACTGACACGCTTCACACCTGGTGACTAGTGTCGTCGCATCCTGGAGGGCGGTGGGCCAAAAGAAACCTTACCGAAATGCCTTGCCGGCAAGAGCCCTTGACCCGATGTGGGATCCACATATGCCTCCGTGTATCTCCGCCAACAGCTCCAGTCCTTCCTCCCGAGGGATACACTTCAATTTCACACCGTTCGGCCTCTTTCTGTACAAGACATCATCGACAAACTGGTACATGGTAGAGCGACGGGCTACTTTTTCTGCTTCTTCCTGCTCTTCAGGAAGTTCCCCTGTTTGTAGGAATCGGACGGTATGTTGTGCCCACGCTGGAGCCTGGGGCTCGATGGCGAGGAATAAAGGCATTTCCTTCACTATAGGAGCGGCTGTCTCGATGGCAAGAGCTCGACGCTCCGCCGGAGCTAGCCGTCCCGTGGCGGGCTCAGTGTCCACGGCAACATCCTTGCCGGCGGCTCCGGGGAGCTCGGCGGGAAAGTACTTGCCGGGTCCTGATTTCCTCCTCTTGTTCTGCTCTGTTGATGGATCAATGGATGGCTGAGTTAGCTGGAGCACAAAGGTACCTGGTTCCACAGGTAGCTTGAGGGCAGCGTGTTTTGACAGGTAATTCGCGATATCGTTCTTCGCTCGGGGAACTTATTCAGCCTGTATACCGTTGAAACGCTCTTCCAGCTTTCTCACTTCATCGCATAGGCCTTCATCAACGGGCTCTGATAGTCTTTGTTGACTTGCTTGACGACGAGCTGCGAGTCGCCCCTGACGATGAGCTTCTTGATTCCGAGGTCCGCCGCGATCCTAAGACCGGCAAGCAGCCCCTCATACTCTGCCGTATTGTTTGTTGATACCTCCCTGGGGAAGTGCATCTGGATCACGTACTTGAGGTTCTCTACGCTGGGCGCGACAAGCAGTACGCCAGCCCCGGCGCCGTGTAAGGAGAAAGCTCCATGAAAGTACATGATCCAACTACAACTTGCCTCCTTGCCGGGGAGAGTAGTCTCTTGGGCTTCTTCGTCAGGCGTTGTGGTCCATTCTACAATGAACTCCGCCAGGACTCGGCTCTGAATCGTCGAAGTACTTTCAAACTTGAGGCCAAAGCTGGACAGCTCCAGTGCCCATTCCACAATTCTTCGCGTTGCATCTGGATTGTGCAATATCCGTTGCAGAGGGAGGCGAGTGACGACAGTGATCTCGTGTGCCTGAAAGTAGTGACGTAGCTTCCTCGAGGCCATAAGAAGGCCGAAGAGCAGTTTCTGCACGCCGGAGTACCTTGATCTAGCCCCCTGCAGGAGGGAACTAACAAAGTAGACCGGGTGCAGCATCATTTTCTTCTTCGGCGGCACTTCAACTGGCTGTGTCGTCACTAAATTGGTGGTGTCGGGCTCTGTCGCTGCCATTACCTCGTCGTCAACCTCTCTCTGCGCCACTAGTGCGGCGCTGACCACCTGGTTCGTTGCCGCCAGGTATAGCAGCAACGGCTCCTGTGGCCTAGGCGCAACTAGTATTGGCGCGGAGGAGAGGTACTTCTTCAAATCTTGCAATGCTGCTTTGGCCTCTGGCGTCCACTCCATCGGGCGCACCTTTTTCAGGATCTTGAAAAAGGGAAGGGCGCGCTCAGCAGACTTGGAAATGAATCTGCCCATGGCGGCGACGCAACCAGCAAGCCGACGCACATCCTTGATTCGCTTGGGTGCTTCAATCTGCTCTATAGCTTTGATCTTGTCCGGATTGGCCTCTATCCCACGCTGTGACACAAAGAACCCGAGAAGCTTGCCGGACAGGACGCCAAAGACGCACTTCTTAGGGTTCAGCTTGAGATTGATCTTGTGCAGGTTTGCAAATGTTTCTTGCAAATCCGGTATGAGGGTTTCCCTGTCCTTGGTTTTGACCACTATGTCATCCATATAAGCTTCCATATTTTTATGGAGCTGGGGTTCAAAACCAATCTGGACCTCCCTTGCAAATGTCGAACCAGCACTCTTCAGCCCGAAAGGCATCCGCATGAAACAATACGTACCACATGGGGTGATGAATGTTGTTTTCTCTTCGTCTTCTCTTGTCATGAAGATCTGGTGGTAGCCGGAGTAGGCATCGAGGAATGACAACAGATCACACCTAGCTTTGGAGTCAACAATCTGGTTGATGCGCGGCAGCGGGAAGGGGTCCTTAGAACAAGCCTTATTGATATCTATGTAATCAATACGCAGCCTCCACTTCCCATTAGCCTTGCTCACTATGACCGGATTGGCCAACCACGTTGGATGGAGCACTCCTCTTACCAAACCCGCTGCTTCCATTTTCCGGATCTCCTCTGTGATGAACTCTTGTTGTTCCAAAGCTTGCTTTCTAACCTTCTTCTTGACGGGCCGCGCATGAGGACATACAGCAAGGTGGTGCTCAATCACCTCCCTGGGAACGCCGGGGATGTCGGAAGCTTGCCATGCAAACACATCGACATTCGCCCGCAAGAAGGTGATGAGCGCGTCTTCCTATTTGTCGTCGAGGGTGGAGCTTATGGTGAAAGCCCCTCCCGTGCCGTCCTCATTGACAGAAACTTTCTTGGTTCCCGGCGGTATGGCCCTGGGCTTCTTGTTTCCGCTGGTGGAGCTCTCTAGCACGTACTCAACGGGAGCGCTACACTCCGAAGAGGTGCGCTTGCCGGAGTGGGTGTCCGAGGTCTCACCGGTCTTCTTCTTCTTCCCTCCCGGGGTCCCAGCGGCAGGAGCAAGTGCCCTAGTGGCGGCAGCTGCTGCAACTGCTTGCTGGTATAGTTGGTCAGCGCAAATCAGCGCATCTTTCTTATCAGAGGGGATGGTGATGATCATCACAGGTCCTGGCATCTTCAGGGTGTTGTAGGCGTAGTGTGACGCTGCCATGAACTTGGCCAGCGTTGGGCGACCAAGGATCCCGTTGTAGGGCAAGGGGATCTTGGCAACATCAAACACGATCCTCTCCGTCATGTAGTTCAGATCGATTCCAAAAGTCACGGGCAGCGTGACCTTTCCCTTAGGTTGGCTTCTTCCTGGGTTGACCCCCTGAAACGTGCCCGTCTCCTCGAGGTCTCCATCAGGAATCTACAGTTTCTCGATCACGGCAGGCGAGATCAAGTTCAGACCGGCCCCGCCATCGACTAGCATCTTTGTCACCTTGAGGTTGCGTATTGTTGGTGAAACCAACAATGGCAAGCACCCGACTGCAGTAGTGCGATCAGGGTGATCCTCAGTGTCAAAAATGATAGGTGTGCTGGACCACTTCAGCGGCCTCTGGGCATCAAACGACGGCTCTGCCGCTGTAATCTCTCGCGCCCACTGTTTAAGTTGGCGGTGAGAAGTATGCAGCGAGGCACCACCGTCGAAGCACATGGCCGCTGTAGCTTTCTGAAACTCTTGGTCGCCGGATTTGTCGTCCTCTTCGTGATTGTTGTCTTCTGGCTTTTTGTCACGGCCCCGGGCGGGCCTCTCCTGTTGTTTATCTTTGCCGCGACGGCCCGCCTGGCCATCACGCTTCTTGCCGGACCCCTCAGCACCGTCTTGGCCCTTCTCCTTGTCCCGCCTCTCATATTCAGCCCTCTGCTTCTCAGCGAGGAGCTCAACCTGTCAGCAGTCTTGGTGAGCATGGCCTTTGGTGCGATGGATCTTGCAGTATCGCTTGTCGGAGTTCCTCGGCTTCTCGGCAACCGCCAAGGCCCGGCAGGCGACACATCCGGCAATTTCCTTGCCGGGGTCATCTGCCTTGGTTTTCTTGGTGGAGCCGGTGTCACCAGATCCCTCGACGGCAAGCACGGCTTTACCTTTGCGCTTCCTGTTGCGGCGCCGGCCCTTCTTCGCCGGGGTGGCAGTATCTTCATCTGAGGAGTCGGTTTCCACGCCGGCGTCTTCGCTGGGGTACTTCCTTCCCTCTTCAGCCCGGGCACATCTGTCAGCAAGAACATAGAGTTCTTCTACATCTTTCCCCTTGTTCATTGCCAGCTCTTCACGCATCTTGCGGTAACGCACGTTCTGATGGAACGCGCTGATGATGGCGGCAGGGTGAACAACAGGGATATTGTATTGTATCCGGCTGAACCTCTGTATATACTTACAGAGACTCTCGCATCCCTTCTAGGGAATGACGTGCAGGTCGCTCGCTTGGCCATGGGCTTGGTAGCCTCCAGTAAAGGCGCCCACAAACTCATGGCACAAATCCGACCAGGAGGAAATAGAGTCTACCGGCAAGTGCATCAACCATGACATGGCGTTGGGTTTAAGAGCCAACGGAAAGTAATTCGCAAGCACCTTATCGTCGCAGGCTCCGGCAGCTTGCATCGCAATGGTGTAGATGCTGAGGAACTCGGACGGGTGGGTCTTGCCGCTGTACTTTTCGCCCACGTCAGGTTTGAAGGTGTGGTGAGTGGGCCACTGGAACTGCCGGAGCTCACGGGTAAATGCTGGATAGCCTACCTCGTAAGGTAGGCCTCCAGGGCTCTCCGATGCATGGTGGTTCACAGCAGGCCCTGCTCGCCTGTCTGACTGGTGGCGCGCTCCGTGCCGGCGCTCGATAGTGGTTCGAGCGTCTTCATGTTCTCGTTCCCGAAGGACTTGGCGCTGGTCACAGTGGGTCCGCGGGTCAGACGATGCTATCGAGATTTCATCGCCCGCAACGTCGCGACAGGCTGGCGTCCGCGGTACCGGGCGAGGAGGAGGCGAGTGCACCGTGGTCGCGGCACCGCTGGCTTTCCTGCCACTGGTGCGTGGGACTCCGTCGGAGCATCGACCCCGGGGCTCCACCGGACTCGGTTCGTCTTTGTTGGCCACCGCAACAAGGCTTCGGATAGTGGCTCTCCATTCGTCGAGTTTCCCCGTAGTGGGAGGAAAATCAAGGAGCAACTGCGCGCGCCAGGGCTTCTGCTGGCGTCGGTGGCAGCGAAACCTTCCCCGTAGTGGGCAGGTCTTCTACCACCCGAGAGTGGCGCTCGGGGCTCTTCCCGCGGCGATGCCCGGGGTCTTCAGCGTGATTGCGCCATTCGTCGCGCGCCGCTTGAGAAGAGCGCTCCGTCGGCGCCGACGTGGGAGTCTTGGAGGCCCTCGCATCACCTTCGGGCGGGGCAGTAGTGATCTTGGAAGGCCCCGCGCCACCCGCGGAGGGCCCGGCTCCGTCTTTGGATTTGGCGGCGTGCGGCCCGTTACCAGGCGCACGAACATCGCTGCCTCCCAAACTCCGGCTCCTGGGACGGTGTTGGTGTTCGCGAACGGCGCCCCGGGTCCTTTCTGCGACCGGTCCGCTCCTCGCCCGCGCCGGGACGGGATGTCCGGCTTCCGACGGGCCAACCGCCACCGTCGTCTTCTTCTTGGGCGCCATGACGATGAAGCAGCGTCGAACTAACTGCTAAAGACGATTCTCACAATTGCGTCCCCTAGCTGGCGCGCCAAAGATGTCGGTGGGAATGACACCTATGGGATCACAAGAATCCCTACTACGGTTGCGAGGCGCGGGGTCGTGAGAAGAGCGGATCAAAGATAGCACACGGTTCATTTATCCAGGTTCGGGCCGCGGGGATGCGTAAAACCCTACTCTTGCTTTGGTGGATTGTATATCGGTGTTCTTGAGCTAGCTATGGGGCGTGAGGAGCTCCAAAAAGCCGAATCCTCCTCCTGGTCGCCTCGGGCCTCCTTTTATAGGAAAAGGGGTTACCACAGTAGCACCAGGAGGTGGAAAGGGAGCAGTGATGTGTGGTTATCCCTCGCATTACATGACAAGGCGCATTTAATGCGTCTTGCCCAGGTCTCCTTGCTTTATCGGGGACAGGGAAGAGACTTGTCTTGTCCATCGCCGCTCCCTCTCGCGTCGACACGCGCCCTGGCCAGCGGCGCCCGTGGTGCCATGTAGGTAGGCAGGCAGCTGAGGTGGCGCAGTGGTGGGTCTCCACGAAGATCTGCATGCCACCACGCAGGTGCCTGCCTAGCTGGTTGGGTTGGCAGCTGCATGCGAACGGTGGTGGAGGTTTGACTGGCGTGGGCCTGATGGTGGCCCAACGGGTGTGCTTGGCAAGGCCCTTGCCGGGGCCCCGGCAAGGGTCTTGCCGTGGCGCCTACTGCCATCCCCGGCAAGGCTCTTTCCGGGGGCCTTGTGGTCCTCCTTGGCTGGGATCCCGCCAAGGATCATCATCTTCTAAAGGGTGTACCTGATCTTGAATGTCTTCACAAAGATCTGCATGCCACCACGGGGATGTCTCCCGAATCCTTGCCCCATGGGGGCAGTGGACTCAAGGGTGACTCACTCCGTAGGTGTGGGGCGAGCTGCCACGGCAAGGGTCTTCCCGGGTTTGCTAAAACCGCCTCCCGGCAAGGATCTTGCCGGGGGGGTCCGCTTCGTCCCCTTTGCTCTTTGTGGTCTTGGTCTTGGCGTCGTTTTGCTTCCCCTGGGCTTCGGCCTTACCTTGGTTCACCTCCCTTGCTTTGCTCAGTGTGGTGGTGCCCGTGGCTCAGACTGCCCGTGCACAGTTATAGGGGTACAAAAAGTGTACCCCTCTTTTTGTACACCGACAGGTGCCTTCCTTAGTTTGCTTGATTTGCAAACCAAGAAAGAATTTGAGTTCACTCATCATAGACATCTCAAACTTCTCCGACATTAGCTTCCCAAACTTTTCACTAAAATGAGGGTTAGTTGATCCAAATATAATATCATCGACATAAATTTGGCATACAAATAGTTCTCCATTAACCCTTTTAGTAAAAAGAGTAGAATCAATTTTTCCAATTTCAAAGCCTTTTTCAATAAGGAACTTGGTCAAGCATTTATACCATGCTCTAGGAGCTTGTTTAAGACCATAAAGGGCTTTGTGAAGTTTGTAGACATGATTAGGTTTCTTAGGATTGACAAAGCCGGGAGGTTGCATAACATAAACTTCCTCCTCAATTTCACCAATTAGAAAAGCACTTTTAATGTCCATTTGGTACGAAGTGATATCATGGTGATTAGCATAAGCAAGTAAGATGCGAATGGACTCAAGTCTAGCAACGGGAGCATATATCTCACCATAGTCCATACCTTCGACTTGTGTGTAGCCTTGCGCGACGAGACGTGCTTTGTTGTGAACCACTTGTCCATCTTCATCTTGCTTGTTGCGAAACACCCATTTGGTACCGATGATGTTGTGGTTGTTGTCAGGCTTCTCGGCCAATGTCCACACTTGATTTCTCTCAAAGTTGTGTAGATCTTCATGCATAGCATTTATCCAGTCCGGATCCTCCAATGCTTCTTCAACCTTCAAAGGTTCAATTCTAGAGATGAATGAGTAATGTTCACAAAAGTTAGCCAAACGAGTTTTAGAGCGAGTGATTTTCCCATTTTGGATATCATTATAGATATGCTCCACGGGATGATCTTTAGCAATTCTTGCTCGAACTCGTGAAAGCT
This sequence comes from Triticum dicoccoides, assembly GCF_002162155.2. NCBI lineage: Eukaryota > Viridiplantae > Streptophyta > Magnoliopsida > Poales > Poaceae > Triticum > Triticum dicoccoides. Next base: position 532,669,322 of record NC_041392.1, read on the forward strand.
TTTGCTTGGATCTTGGTTGAACATCTTCTTCATCTTGTTCTTCTTCTTGGCCTTCTTCATTGTTAGTGTTGTCGTTCTCTTGTCGTGGTGGAGAAGGAGGTTGTTGACGTTTGTCTTGGTGCACTTCCTCGTTTTCCTCATCTTGGTGTGTCCCACTCATGGATGCTTCCGTATCAACTCTTGGTTCACCTTGTCGTGAGGTAGAAGCTTCCACTTGGATGGACGAGGTAGTCTCCTTTATCTCCATTCGACGAATTATGCCAATAGACAAGTCTTGGATTGCTTCTGAGGGATCTTTGTCTCCTACATCAATTGGCAATTGCTCTACTTGCGAGCCGTTAGATTCATCAAACTTCACATCTATCATTTCTTCGACCTTTCGGGTGAAATTTTTGTAGACATGGTATGTGTGAGTGTTTGAGCCGTAACCAAGTAGGAAACCTTCATGAGACTTAGGAGCAAATTTAGAACGACGATGCTTATCAAGAATGTAGCACTTTGAGCCTAATACTCGAAAGTATCCAACTTGGGGTTTGTTACCGGTGAGGAGCTCGTATGTCGTCTTGCCGAGTAGCTTGTGAAGATACAAGCGATTTGTTGCATGACAAGCTGTCTCAACCACTTCCGCCCAAAAGTGTTTTGGCATCTTGTACTCATCAAGCATCGTTCTTGCCATCTCGATAAGAGTCCGGTTCTTCCTCTCAATGACTCCATTTTGTTGAGGTGTGTACGTAGCCGAGAACTCATGTGTAATCCCTTCTTCGTCAAGAAAGGTGTCCACATTTGCGTTCTTGAACTCCGTTCGTTGTCGCTTCAAACCTTCTTGATCTTCACGTCAAATTGATTTTGGGCCTTCCTAGCAAAGTTTTTGAAGATCTTTTGGACCTGCGATTTGTCATCAAGAAAGAACACCCACGTAAATCTTGAAAAATCATCAACTATGACTAGACCAAATGAGTTACCACCGAGACTCTTGTAGGCATTTGGACCAAAGAGATCCATGTGAATTAGCTCGAGTAGTCTTCTTGTGGTCATGATGTTCTTAGCATGATGACTTCCTCCAACTTGTTTCCCTGCGTGACAAGCACTACAAAGTCTATCCTTGTCAAATATGAAATCGTTAATGCCAAGAATATGATTTCCTTTAATGAGTTTGTGTCGGGTGGTAGGTGCGACATATGCCAACGGGTGGCTTATCATTTTGGGAGCCAGTAAGACATCGCCGGTGCCAGGAAACGGGATAAGGCGAAGACATGCACGCCGGCGAATCTTACCCAGCTTTGGGGCTCTCCGTGGAGATAACACCCCTACTGCTGCTCTGCGGGGTCTCCGCATGATCACTAGATGAACAAGTAGCTACACAATGCTCCTTGAGCAGTTTGGTGGGAGGAGGAAGAAGGACACGGCTAGCCTGTTTCTTCTCCTTGTGTGGTGTCTAGGACTAGCTGGGGGTCGAACCCTTTGCATGGGTGCCCCGGGGGGTTTATATAGGCCTACCCCCCGGGGGTACAATGGTAATCCGACTGGGCGCGGGGCCCAGCCGTCTGTGGCCGCGCTCGCCGGCTTCTGCGCCGACTGCTGGGGCCCGCCGGCTGGTGGGTCCCACCGGCTACCAACTCCTTGGCAACAGGCAGGCCCCACTGCCAAGGGTCTTGTCGATGGCAGGCTATTGTTGCCTCATCCTGATGACGAGGGCTTCGTCGAGGTAAGCGTGGCTACAGTGCCGCCGTCCGGCGGGCGATCACCGTAGCCTTACCGCGTCTTCTCTCCTTAATGGGGCGTCTTCTTCGAGGGGGGGGAAGCGAGCCGGCCCAGTCTCGGGCCGACTGGGGGAGGCCAGGCCGCCTTCGGGTGTCTCTTTGCCCGAAGGGGCCCACCGCCCGTGGGCCATACTGGTAGCCCGTCGTGGATGACATCAGGGTCAACATGGCAACAGTGTCGCGCCAGACGGGTCATGGCCACTCTGTACGGCGCACTGTGCCGGGCATGCTCCGGGATTCGGGGGTGGCATGCTTTACTGTAGCCACACCCCGTCTCATCGCCGCTAGGTGGATGCAAACTTTGAGGGTACGGTCTCGACCGCTTTATGGGGGCCGGCTTCTTGGAGTCGGCCTCCTCATGGCCGGCTTCTTGGAGTCGGCATCTTGGAGTCGGCTTCTTCGAGTCGGCCTCCCATGGTTTTCTTCATGAGGGGTAAAGTCGGGCCGCCTTCTTCGAGCTGGCCTGGGTGACAGCCAGCAAGGGGAAGGCGGCCCCACGTCTTCGATTCCTGAGAGCCGGACGGGCTCGTAATTTTTTCAGAAGGGCCTGGGGAATCCGGCTAGGCTACCCATGGCTATTTACTCCGACAGTAGTCCCCGAAGCTGATCGAGCTTCGAGGCGGACAGAGGGGCGAGAAGCTTGGTCAGCTTCCTATCCTGAAGAGCCGGCTTTGCTTGTGCACGCCGACTTCAGAGAGCTCCGGTTCTCGTAGGCGGGAACGCGGACCACGTGGCGAGGAAATCCTGCCAACGCACGCGCGCGACGGGACGTCGCCGCAGGCCCGGGCCCGCCACTCGCAGGCCTCGTTCCAAGCACGGATCTTCCGTGGCCCAGATGGACCGCTCGCCTTCCCACGGCGGTTTTATTCCGCCATCATGGCACAGTAATCGCGGGACGTGGGGGAGTGGGCACGATCGATTCCCTCGCTTCCCCACGCCGCGCCTCCTCAGTTCCGCCACGCGAGCCTATAAGTAGGGGGAGGAGGGGAGCGACAGAGGTTCGCACGCTCTCTCTCGCTCCGCCCCTTCTCGTCCTCCTCTCTACCTCCCGTTGCCGCCGCAACCTCCCGTCTCAGCGCCGCCGCGCCGCCACATCGTCTTGCTCCCATGGTGCTGTCGAGCTCATGGGACGGCTCCAACGTCCATGAGGACCATGTTGCGTTCCTCCGCCAGACTCGGCGCCTGCCCGACGCCAACCTCGTGCGGGTCCGCCTAGCGTCGGAGATGGAGATCTCACCGGCACCAGAGGAGGGCGAGCGGGTCGTCTTCCGCTCGCACTTCCTACGCGGCTTCGGCCTTCCGGCGAGCGGATTTCTATGCTCCTTCCTCGAGTTCTACAACCTTCAGCCGCATCACCTCACGCCCAATGCGGTGATGCTGCTGTCGGCCTTCGTCTCCCTCTGCGAAGGTTTCTTGGGGCTGCTCCCCACGCTGGTGCTCTGGGGGGAGTTCTTCCAGAGCAAACTCGGCACCGTCGTCGCCGGCGTGCCCGCCCCCTGCGGGGCCTTCATCGCCATGAGGAGGGCGGGAGAGAACAACCCGTTCCCGCCCATCCCCCTGATCCAGTCGGTGAAGATCTGGCAGAAGTCATACTTCTACGTGAAGAACGTCGCCGAGCAAGGAGACCATCTCAACCTGCCGGCTTACGTAGCCGACCCGCCGGCTGGGAGGCAGCCCTCATGGAGTTTCCGGTCCCGGTCACTGTCTCAGGCCGGGAATGCTGTCGTCTCCCGGCTTCGGGTGATGATCCAGTCGGAAGGTCTGACCGGGGCCGACTTGGTGGCCGCCTTCATGGAGCGCCGGATATCTCCTCTCCAAAGCCGGCCCCACATGATGTGCCAGATGAGCGGCCGGTTCGACCCATGCCGGCTGAGCACCAGGGAGATGCCTCATGCGGAGGTATCGTACATGGTAAACTACATCTCCAATTGCAAGCTCGCCGAGGACTGGCGATACGGCAAGGCGCCGTACTCTCGCGCCAACCCTCCGCCCGTGGTAAGTTTTCCTTTTCTTCTTCTTGTTGGTGGCCGGCTTCACGATGGCCAGCTTCTGATCAGTCGGTTCTTCTTAGCAGAACCCTCTTCTCCCGCCGACGACCGGGGCAGCGGGGATAGAACGCCAGTACGCCCCCGACCGCACGGCGGACAACCTCGATGACCCAGACTTGGGGGCGGCCGCCATTGAAGACGCCGCCGTGGGGGACGATGCCGAGCCCGGGGGTGCAAGGCTCACCACCAGCTTCGAGGACTGGCCGGATGATTACGAAACCGAAGTCGCCCGCGTCGCCAGCCGGCGGCCGACCATCAGGGCATGGGCTCGTCCATCGCGCCGGCTGCCGGCGGCGGTGCACAGAAGCGCCGGGCCGCTTCAGGCCTCTTCGGCAGCCGGCCGAAGAAGTCCAAAGCCTCCACCGCGGCAACCAAGCGAGACGAGGCGGCTGCGAAAGCGGCCCGCTTCCGCAAGGCGGTGAAGCAGCCTCAAGCGGTCCCAGCGTAAGTCGTCAATTGCCTTGTCGCATGCTCTACATCATTCTCTTCTTGTTCGAGCATTCTTCTTAATTTCTTCCGCCTGCTGGATAGGGCGCTGCTTTCCCTTGAGCGTGGTCCGGGCAGCTCCGTAGTTGGGCCGGCTGGAGGTTCTTCAAGCTCCCGCCGTATGGACCCCCGCGCCGACCTCAGGAAGGCCACAGAGCAGAACGCCCGTGAACCGCGGGAGGAGCGCGAGGCAGCGGAGAAAGCGGCCGCCCAGGCGGCGAGGGAGCAGGCCGACGTGGCAGCCAAGGCCCAGATGGAGGCGGCGACCGCGGAGACGGAGGCGGAGGGTTCGTGCAATCAGCCTCCGCTGCTCGCCATTCCCCTCCGAGCCGTGGCCCCTGACACCCCATTGCCCTTGGCGGAGGAGATCGTCCAAGATCCGCCGCTGATGGAGAGGGGGGAGGACCCCGTGGCCTTTGCGAGGAAAACGCCGCCAGCAGCGCCAACCGGAGTGGGCCAAGGCGGCCAATCGTCAGCGGCGCCAGAGGGGCCGACTGGGGGTGAACCGGGGAACAGAGCCGGCCTCGAGGTGCAGCCGGCGACGGGTCGGCGCGCAGGGGGAGGCGCCGCTCCGCCGGAGTTGCGCCGAGTCGTGGGCGCAGGCCAGTCGGCGGAAGATCTGGAGGCGGCCAGCACCGCCACGTCTGAGTGGACTCCCAGCGGGGGGACTGGCGAGCTGAATGTGGCGGCTCAAGGGGTCCGGAGCCGGCTGCAAGCTCAGGCCGCCCTGCTGCAATAGTTCACCCAGGAGTTCCTGTCGACGCGAGCCACCATCCGGGTGAGTCCTTCATTCTTGGCCGCTTTGCTCTCTTAATTTCTTCCGTGGGGGCGCGTCAGTGCACCCACTGGGTGTAGTCCCCGAGATTCGGGCCGACTGCTGAGCAATCGGGTCGGATCTTTCTTGACGACTCTTTTCTTATTGGTTTTTCTTTTTCTTTGTCTTCAAGGGCCAACGCCGATTTGAGGAAGGAGCTCGGCGAAGCGAAGGCCACCCTTCATACCAAGGATGCCGAGTACGCTGCCTTGGTCCAAGAGCGTGATCGCCTGGCCAAGAAGCTGGCCGACCAGTATAAGAGCCACAAGGCGGCCCTACAGGCGGCGCAGGATAGCGAAGCCGCCCTGAAGGCAGAGTATGAGACCGAGGCGGCGAGCTGGGCTGAGACCCGGCGAGCCCTGGATGAAGGCTTCGGCCGGATCGAGGATTTGATCAACGGTAAGCCGCCTTCCTCGCCCCTCTCCTGCTCCTTGCCGCCTGGGTCTTTGGCTTAACTTGAGCTGTTGCTTGTTTTTTGGTGCAGACTACTTCCCGGGCTACTCCGCCTTTGCCGCCCAAAGCATCGAGGCCCATCGCGAGGCGCGCCGTCAGGCGGGGGCCAACATCGCGCCGGATGCAAACCGGACGCTTGAGGAGCAGCTCTTGGCTATCCAGGCGCGGTTGCAGCCGGCTCATCGGATGCTTCGCCGGCTCCAATGTGTCGGGGTGCAAGTGTTGGCCGCCCTCTGGCGCGGCGAGACGATCCCCCGCACCCCAAGCCGGACTGCCGACTGGCTGGAGGTCGCAGTTGGTCGCTTTGAGGCTTGGAAGGCGTCGGCGGCCCGCCTCGGAGCCGGGCGGGCGTTGGAGTTCGTTCGGGCTTGGTACCCAGGGCTGAGCCTGGACCAGCTGCGCACTTGGCGGATGGAGGCCGACGCGGAGCTGGAAGAGGTGTGGCCGGCTATCGCCCAGCGGGCTTCAACGATCGCCGAGTGCACCGACATCAGCGTTTTTGCACCCGAGATCGATGATGATGGTGTTGCCCAGCTGGAGGAGTGGTTCCGGCTGAACCCAGCGGTGGGCAGGGACTCGGCGGAGGAGGTTGCCTCCAGCTACAAGGGCGAGGATGATGAGGAGGACGGCGAAGACGTCGAGCCGGCTGGTGGAACAACCGGCCGACCTCAGGCCGACCGTGCCTCCAGCAACGAGGCGCATGGAAGCGCACCTTCTGCGGGAGGCGGTGACCAAGCCGAGGTTCGCCAGCCGGCCGCTCCTTCAGCCGGCACAACCGTCTCCGCCAACCAGCCCGGCTCGTCGGTCGCTCCGCCGGCTTGACCTGCCGTCCTTATTTTTCCTGCTTGTTGTCTTTTGAACAATCTTCATTAAGTTTTCGCAGTTCCACCCACTGGGGGTGTATCCAAACTATGTTTAATGCTGGCCTCTCGGAGGTCTTTTATGTAACTATTATTTCGTGCATGTTTGGTTTCCATTCGCGTATGCTTTTTATCCTTAGGCTTTTTCCTTTGCCGCCTTCCCTCTTTGGGGAGGCAAGTACTTGAGCTTTCTTGGATTGAAGTGAAGTGAATGGAAACCGGCCGGCCTGCTACTCTGGTAGCCATTCGGCGGTGGGAGAAAAACCGGCTTTTGTTATATTAGTCCGTTAGTCCCTAGCCATTTTTCGTGTGGGCGCCCGTTCCTGCCTTTAACTCTTGCCAGTCGGACAGCCGGTTCTTCGAACTGCGACTTTTGGCAAGAGAAAGCTTGGGAGCCGGCACACTACTTGTCTGACTGCGGGTAGGACTTCTAATATAACTCCAGTCGGCCAGTCCCCGGGCCGACTAGTCGAACCCGGTGCCGGACGGAACAAGTAAATGAAATGACAAAGTCATAAGCATGATGTTTTTTCATTCATAGATAAGAGATGGCAGTCCCCGAGCCCTCCTTGGGGGGCCTATTGTCTCGTACTTAATACAAAAGTTAGCGTGATACATACTGCATTTCAACTGTAAAATCTTCGAAGGAGGTTGGCGTTCCATGGTCGTTCCGACTCCTTGCCGGAGTCGTCTCTCTTGCGTGCCTTCGGCTTCTGTGCATTGATCAGGTAGTAGGAGTCGTTGCCTAGAGCTCTGCTGATGACGAAGGGGCCTTCCCAAGGGGCCGAGAGCTTGTGCTGGCCGGTTGTTCGCTGGATCAGCCGGAGCACAAGATCGCCCTCTTGAAAAGATCTTGGCCTGACCTTCCGGCTGTGGTAGCGGCGCAAACCCTGCTGGTAGATGGCAGACTGGCTGAGGGCTAACAGCCAGCTTTCTTCCAGCAGGTCGACGCCGTCTTCTCGTGCTTCCTTGGCCTCCGCTTCCGTGTACATGGTTATTCGAGGCGAGTCGAACTCGATGTCAGTTGGGATGACCGCCTCGGCACCATACACAAGGAAGAAAGGGGTGAAGCCGGTTGACTTGTTTGGTGTAGTGCGCAAACTCCAGAGGACAGCCGGCAGCTCATCGAGCCAACAGCCGGCTGAACGCTCCAGAGGTACGACCAGTCGGGGCTTGATGCCGGAGAGGATGAGGCCGTTGGCTCGCTCGACCTGGCCGTTTGACTGCGGGTGGGCGACGGACGCTAAGTCCAGCCGAATACGTTGGGCTGTGCAGAAACGTGCCAAGGCTCCTTTGGCAAAATTCGTGCCATTGTCTGTGATGATGCTGTGTGGCACGCCGTACCGAGTTGTTATGTCTGTGATGAATGTTACAGCAGTCGGCCCATTCAGCTTCTTGATCGGCTTTGCCTCAATCCACTTGGTGAATTTGTCGATGGCGACGAGCAAATGCGTCATGCCGCCGCGCGCCGTCTTGAATGGGCCCACCATGTCCAGTCCCCAAACGGCGAAGGGCCAGGTGAGGGGAATGGTCTTGAGTGCCGAAGCCGGCATGTGTTGCTTGGAGCTGAAAAGTTGGCACCCTTTGCAATGTTTAACTAATTCTTTGGCGTCATCCAAAGAAGTCGGCCAGAAGAAACCATGGCGGAAGGCTTTGGCGACAAGTGATCTTGAGGCCTCATGGTGGTCGCATTCTCCTTGGTGAATGTCTTTGAGGATTGCAATGCCCTTCTCTTGCTCGACGCACCGTTGGAGGATTCCAGTGACACTGCGCTTGACTAGTTCTCTGTTGACGATTGTGTATGTTCCGGCTCGACGTTGGACTTGTCTTGCCTCTGTTTCGTCAGCCGGCAGATCTTGGTTTACTAAGAAGTTGAGGATGGACTGAGCCCACGATGGAGCCGCGACTTCTCCTACTGCCAAAGTGGCTACCGCCACCAGGGTGGGCGGGCTAGGTGGTGAGATGCTGGAGTCGGTCGCCGGCTGTTGTGCTGGTGATTGCTGGACCACCAAGTTCGAGTCGCCATAGCATAGGATCCGGTGAATGCCGAGTTCTTTGGCAAGCCGGAGCCCGTGTATGAGCGCCTCGTACTCGGCCATGTTGTTGGAGGCGGCAAAGTGAATTTACAGCGTGTATCTGAGCTTGTCGCCCTTGGGAGAGGTAAGGACGATGCTGGCTCCCAAACCGGTGCGCATCTTGGACCCGTCAAAGTGCATGCGCCAATGGGTGGAGTCAGGAGCCGGCGGCAGGTACTGGGTCTCGGCCCAGTCGACGAGGAAGTCGGCCAGTGCTTGGGACTTGATGGCGGTGCGGGGCTGGTAGAAGATCGTGTAAGGGGCCAGCTCGATGGCCCATTTCGCCACCCGGCCGGATGCGTCACGGCTGCCTATGATCTCGGCCAGCGGGGCGGTGCATACGACCGTGACGGGGTGCTCTTGAAAGTAGGGCTTCAGCTTCTTAGCGGTGAAGTACATGCCGTAACACATCTTCTGGTAGTGCAGGTAGTTCTGCTTTGAAGTGGATAGCACCTCGCTCAAATAATACACCGGCCTCTGGACCGGCTGGGCTCGGCCTTCTTCTGGGCGTTGGACTACGATGACGGTGCTGACCACCCGGCTGGTTGCGGCAATGTAAAGGAGCATGAGCTCTTTCTCAGTCGACGCCGCGAGGACAGGCGGCGTGGCCAGCATCTTCTTCAGCTCGTGAAAAGCTTGGTCGGCCTGGTCGTTCCACTCGAAGTGAGTGCTCTTCTTCATGAGGTGATAGAGGGGGAGAGCTTTCTCTCCGAGCCGGCTGATGAAGCGGTTCAAGGAGGCCAAGCACCCGGTGAACTTTTGAATGTCTCGAAGCTTGGTGGAGATCGCCATTCTCTCGATGGCCTTGATCTTCACCGGGTTGCATTCGATGCCGCGTTCGGAGACCAGGAAGCCTAGGAGCTGGCCGGCTGGCACTCCGAACACGCATTTCTCGGGGTTGAGCTTGATTTGGAACCGTCGTAAGTTCTCAAACGTTTCCTTGAGGTCTCCCAGCAAGGTGCCGCGCTTCTCCGTCTTCACTACGATGTCGTCCACGTAAACATGAGCGTTTCTGCCGAGTTGATTGAGGAGGCACTTCTGCATGCAACGCTGAAAAGTGGCACCGGCATTTCTCAAGCCGAATGTCATAGTCAGGTAGCAGAAGGCTCCAAATGGCGTGATGAAGGCGGTCTTCAGGCGGTCGTCTGGATCCAGCTTTATCTGGTGATATCCGGAGTAAGCATCCAAGAAACTCAACAGCCCGCATCCGGCTGTGGAGTCTATCACTTGGTCAATCCTTGGCAGGGCAAAAGGATCTTTGGGACAGGCCTTGTTGTGGCTCGTGTAGTCTATACACATGCGCCACTTGTTATTCTTCTTTAGCACAAGGACCGGGTTGGCAAGGCATTCTGGAAAGAAAACTTCCATAATGAAGCCGGCCGCCAGAAGCCGGGCTATCTCCTCTCCCACAATCCTGCGCTTCTCCTCCGACAGTCGGCGGAGGGGTTGTTTGACCGGCTTTGCATCTTCTCGGACGTGTAGTTTATGCTCGGCGAATTTCCTCGGAACACCCGGCATGTCCTTGGGGGACCATGCAAAGATGTCCCGATTCTCACGGAGGAAATCGGCTAGCTCGCCTTCCTATTTGCTGTTTAGGTTTGCCCCGATGACGGCAAACCTCTCTGAATGCTCGGGGTCAAGAGGTATCTTCTTCGTCTCCTTGGCCGGCTGGAAGGATCCTTGAGCATCGTGCTCCTTGGGGTTGGCGGACACGGCCGACTGCTTGCCGGCTATGGCCACGACTCGGTCCAGCATCTTCTTTTCTTCGGCAATCACAAGGGACTCGGCCAGCCGGCTGCTGGCTGCCGCGCACTCAGAGGACTTCTTGTAATCGCTGGCTATGGTGATGACGCCTTTGGTGCTCGGTATCTTCATCTTGAGGTATGCATAGTGGGGAACTGCCATGAATTTGGCTAAGGCAGGTCGGCCAAGCAATGCATGGTAAGGGCTCTCCAGGTCCACCACTTCAAACCAGATCGCTTCCCGGCGGAAATGCTCCTTGTCCCCAAAAAGTACATCAATCTTGATTTTGCCAACGGGGGCGCAGGACAGGCCGGGTACGATGCCATGGAACACTGTTCGAGTTGGCATGAGCTGCTTCGTCCTGACATTTAGCTTCTCCAGGGTATCACGGTACAGGATGTTGATGCTGCTCCCGCCGTCTATCAGCACGCGGGAGAAGCGGGCAGCGCGTCTATCCGTCGCGAGGGTGGCTTCCAGGACTAGCGCATAAGAGCCGGGAGACGGCATCACCTCTGGATGGTCAGCCCGGCTCCAGCTGATGGGCTTTTCTGACCAATGCATGTGTCCGACGGGGTTGGTAGTGACCACGCTGACTTCCTGGTGCTCTCGGCGTTTGCTGCGCCGGTCTTCGGGCTGGCTTGTAAAGATGATGTAGGTTGCTTGTTCGTCAGGGAACTCGTCATGCATGGCTCCGACCGCGGGCCGAGCTGCCGGAGGCGGCGGCGGAGGAGGTGGCGGGCTGGCAGGCGGAGGCGGCGCGAGCCCCTCGCCTTTGGAGATTCGGGTGAGCCAATGGGACTTCCGGGTTGTGTGGTTGGACGGCTTCGCGCCGCTGTGGAACTTGCACAGGGCGTCGAGAGTTTGCTCGTAGGAGAAAGCCGGCTGCCAAGCCGGCCGGCCGCCCTTGGGTTTCTTGGGCGCGGGCCGCCCTTCAAGCGGCACGTCTTCAACTGTGGCCACCTGCCGACTGGCGGGAGGCGGCGCGGGACCCTTGGGCTTGTGGTCGTCCGAGTGGGGGCATCGGCCGGAATCCCCAGCCGGCGTCTTGGGCGCCGGGTTGAGTACCTTTCCGGATGCGTCTACCCAAAGCTCGGTCTTCATCGAGGAATCGGCGGTGACGTACTTGTCCGCTATGTCCAGAAGCTCGTCGAGGGTAGCCGGCTCGTCGCAGAGGAGCTTGTGCTTGAGGAGGGTGCCTTCTCGGCATCCGGCTGTAAAGTACTCGATGGCTTGCACCTCGTGCACCCCCTCGCAAGAATTGCGAAGCTCGGCCCAACGCGTGAGGTAGTCGCGAGTGGACTCGGCGGGGCCTTGTACGCACAAGGAGAGCTGTCTGGGCTTGGGAGCCCGCTTGTAGGTGCTGGTGAAGTTGCGGATGAAAGCTTCGGTGAAATCTAGCCAGCTGTTGATGCTGAGAGGCTTGAGGCTGTTGATCCAGGTTTGTGCCGTGCCTTGCAGCATGAGGGGCACGTACTTCATGGCAACGCGCCGGTTGTCGTTGGCTATGCTGACCGCCGTGGAGTAGTCGATTAGCCAATCTTCCGGCTTCACGGAGCCGTTGTACTTGGGCGTGTCTCTTGGGAGCGGGAACCCTTTGGGGAAAGGCTCGTCGCGGATGCGGGGGCCGAAACAAGGCGGGCCGACATCGTCTTCTTCTTCCAACGCCAGGGATCGCGCCAGGCGGTCGATCCGATGGCGGGCGTCGTTCTCACCGACTCCTTCGCGGCGACCTAGTCGGCCGCTGAGAGTCGGGTGTGCCACTGGCGGCGGGGTGGGATATCTCTCTCCACGGGGTCGAGGCGGAGGCGGGTTGCCCCGCCATTCCATGGCTCGGGGATGGCCGGCCGCGTCTCGCTCGATGGAGATTCGGGTCCGGCTTCGGCTGGCAGCCGGCTCTTTCTCGCTCCGCGCACGGGTGTTGCTCGTAGTCGGCATCCGGGACGTCACGCCATGATCTCGACGCGGGGAAGGGCTTCCCGCGCGGGCGTCTGCTTCATGTCGCTGCGCGGCTGCGTCAATCAGTTGCTGGATGCGCCGGGTCATGTGGGGGAGGTCTTCGGCCTCCAAGCCGTCCAACTCGTCTACGGCCGCCTGGGCGGCACGCAAGTTCTCGAGCGGAGTGGCATAGACCGGGCGGTCGACTCCCAGCGTGTCGGCGATGACGGCGCCGCGTTGCTTGACAAGGCCGACCCGGCTTGGCCCGCCCGGGGCCGGCGTGCCAAAGGCGGCGCGGTTAGCTTCGCGCTAATAGGCCTCAGTGAGGCGTCTCACGGAGGCCAGCCTCCGGCCCTCTGCGAGGAGGGCGAGGCGGCGTGCCTCCAGTGCTTCGTCGTCGGCATCGGCCGGGAGGGGGGCGGACAAGTCGTGGGCGCTCTCGTCGGCCGGGCCGCCGTGGCCAACAACCATCACTTCGGTGGTGATAGCATCGCAGCCATCGGCTCGGGGAAGCGGGTCGTTGTAGGTCGTGACGTTGGTGGGGAAGGTGTCGTAGGAGGCCGTGTCGGAGTCGACAGGCATCGGGTCGGTGGAGCCAACCGACTCCAGGACCGTAGCGGGCTCGCTGGAGACATGGAGCTGACCGAGAAGGTTGGCGAGGTGGTCGGAGATGAGGGTTTCCTCGAGGAGATCAGCGAGGCCGCTCGCCGCGCAGATGCTGGTGACGCTTTGCAGCGCGTCGTGGCAAGCGCCATCGGGTGTGCCGGGATGAATACGCTCGCTGGGGAGGAAGAGGGTTCCCGTCCAGAACAGTTCTCCGGATGACGGTGCACCTGGCCCCACGGTGGGCGCCAAATGTCGGGTGGTAGGTGCGACATATGCCAACGGGTGGCTTATCATTGTGGGAGCCAGTAAGACATCGCCGTTGCCAGGAAACGGGATAAGGCGAAGACATGCACGCCGGCGAATCTTACCCAGCTTCGGGGCTCTCCGTGGAGATAACACCCCTACTGCTGCTCTGCGGGGTCTCCGCATGATCAGTAGATGAACAAGTAGCTACACAATGCTCCTTGAGCTGTTTGGTGGGAGGAGGAACAAGGACACGGCTAGCCTGTTTCTTCTCCTTGTGTGGTGTCTAGGACTAGCTGGGGGTCGAACCCTTTGCATGGGTGCCCCGGGGGGTTTATATAGGCCTACCCCCCGGGGGTACAATGGTAATCCAACTGGGCGCGGGGCCCAGCCGTCTGTGGCCGCGCTCGCCGGCTTCTGCGCCGACTGCTGGGGCCCGCCGGCTGGTGGGTCCCACCGGCTACCAACTCCTTGGCAACAGGCAGGCCCCACTGCCAAGGGTCTTGTCGAGGGCAGGCTACTGTTGCCTCATCCTGATGACGAGGGCTTCGTCGAGGTAAGCATGGCTACAGTGCCGCCGTCCGGCGGGCGATCACCGTAGCCTTACCGCGTCTTGTCTCCTTAATGGGGCGTCTTCTTCGAGGGGGGAAGCGAGCCGGCTGCGGGGAGCCGGCCCAGTCTCGGGCCGACTGGGGGAGGCCAGGCCGCCTTCGGGTGTCTCTTTGCCCGAAGGGGCCCACCGCCCGTGGGCCGTACTGGTAGCCCGTCGTGGATGACATCAGGGTCAACATGGCAACAGTGCCGCGCCGGACGGGTCATGGCCACTCCGTACGGCGCACTGTGCCGGGCATGCTCCGGGATTCGGGGGTGGCAGGCTTTACTGTAGCCACGCCCCGTCTCATCGCCGCTAGGTGGATGCAAACTTTGAGGGTACGGTCTCGACCGCTTTATGGGGGCCGGCTTCTTGGAGTCGGCCTCCTCATGGCCGGCTTCTTGGAGTCGGCATCTTGGAGCCGGCTTCTTCGAGTCGGCCTCCCATGGTTTTTTTCATGAGGGGTAAAGTCGGGCCGCCTTCTTCGAGCTGGCCTGGGTGACAGCCAGCAAGGGGAAGGCGGCCCCACGTCTTGGATTCCTGAGAGCCAGACGGGCTCGTAATTTTTTCAGAAGGGCCAGGGGAAGCCGGCTAGGCTACCCATGGCTATTTACTCCGACAGTTTGTCAAGGTTTCGCATGCCCACATGGCCTAGCTTTCTATGCCACAACCAGCCTTTAGAAGATTTAGCAATTAAGCAAGTTCTAGGCTGAGCCTTTTTAGTGAAATCAACAATGTAAAGATCTCCTCTACGTATACCGGTAAAGATCATTTTATGATTATCTCTCCGAAACACTTGGCAGTCTACTTCAGTAAATAGGACATTGAAACCGAAATCAGCAAGTGTAGATACTGAAAGTAAGTTGTAGCCAAGAGATTCAACAAGCATGACATTTTGTATGGAGCTATCATGTGAGATGGCCACCTTACCAAGGCCAACCACCTTACCCTTTGAATTATCACCAAAAGTGACATACTTTCGAGGGCCGTCGTTTCCAGCAAGCTCACGGAACATGTCTTTATCTCCGGTCATATGATCAGTACATCCACCATCAAGGACCCATTCCTTTTCTCCAGCCATGTAGCCGCGAAGATTTTCCATAAGACCAAAGTGTCTCATCGCAACATCGAGATCATAGTCACTATCATCATCATCCTCATTAGAGTATCCATGTTCAACATCATCTTGTGATTGATCAATTCCTAGAGAGGGTAATTCATTAGATAAGTGATCATTTCTATAGTTATCTTTATGAATTCTAATAGCTCTGGAAATGATATTGCTAATGATTCCAATATCTCCTTTGGCACTCGTAAGATTAGTAAGCTCAAATAAGCAATCACCAAATTTGGGATCATTGGAATTCATCTTAATCAAGGCGATGGATTTATGGAGAATTTCATCTAGATCTTTCAAGGAATAATTTGGAAAGAGTTCCTCGAGAAATTTCCATATGGTGTAGGCACACTTAAGAGTAGGCAAACATCCAATCAAGTTTCTAGGCAAGCCTCTAGTGATAAGATTAACAGTTCTAAGATTGCGAATCATGTCAATAGACTCATCAAGGGTAGGATGCAAAAGATCAACATGAGGTGCACAAGGGCTAGCAATATACTTGTTCAAGTGATATTCATTGAAAATCTCAAGCATTTCATTTTTCCACTCATGAAAATATTCTCCATCAAGAATAGGCACTCCATGTCTAAGACTCCCCAAAGTAGACACATCTATCTTCCTCCAAAGGTGTTTAAACCAAGGCAATGGAGACCAAGCTCTGATACCAATTGAAAGGATCGAGAAGAGGTGTCTAGAGGGGGGTGATTAGACACTAAGTACCAAAAGTTGCAGTTTTTAATTTCTTTAAGTTGAAGTGGAATTTTGGCACAAGTTTAACAAACACAACACATATCAAGCAAGCATGCAAAGAGTATATGAGCAGCGGAAAGTAAAGCATGCAACTTGCAAGAATGTAAAGGGAAGGGTTTGGAGAATTCAAACGCAATTGGAGACACGGATGTTTTTGTCGCGGTTCCGATAGGTGGTGCTATCATACATCCACGTTGATGGAGACTTCAACCCACTAAGGGTAACGGTTGCGTGAGTCCACGGAGGGCTCCACCCATGAAGGGTCCACGAAGAAGCAACCTTGTCTATCCCATCATGGCCGTCGCCCACAAATGACTTGCCACACTAGCGGTAGATCTTCACGAAGTAGGCGATCTCCTTGCCCTTACAAACTCCTTGGTTCAACTCCACAATCTTGTCAGAGGCTCCCAAGTGACACCTAGCCAATCTAGGAGACACCACTCTCCAAGAAGTAACAAATGGTGTGTTGATGATGAACTCCTTGCTCTTGTGCTTCAAATGATAGTCTCCCCAACACTCAACTCTCTCTCTCTCTCTCAGGATATGGATTTGGTGGAAAGAAGATTTGAGTGGAAAGCAACTTGGGGAAGGCTAGAGATCAAGATTCATAAGGGGAGAATAGAATATCTTGGCCTCAACACATTAGTAGGTGGTTCTCTCTCAGAAAATGTGTATTGGAAGTGTAGGTATGTTCTGATGGCTCTCTCCATGAATGAAGAGTGGGTGGAGGGGTATATATAGCCTCCACACAAAATCTAACCATTACACACAACTTGCCAATCTCGGTGGGACCGAATTGATAAACTCGATCAGACCGAATTCAGCAAATCTAGTGACCGTTAGGGTTTTCGGTGGGACCGACTGGATCAACTCGGTAGGACCGATGTGCTAGGGTTAGGGTAAATCCAAAACTCGGTTTGACCGATTACTCAAACTCGGTGTGACCGATTTGGGTAATAAGCGAAACAGAGAGTTGGCCAAACAAACTCGGTGGGGCCGATTGCATATCTCGGTGGGACCGAAAATATTGCAACAGGTAACAGAGAGTTTGCAAGCCCATCTCGGTGAGACCGAGATCCCTATCGGTGAGACCGAACTGATTAGGGTTTCTGGCAGTGGCTATGTCAACTGAACTCGGTGGCTCCGGATAGAAAGAATCGGTGGGCCCGAGTTGGATATTTGGTGTGGGACATATTTGGAAGTGAGAAAGTGGTTGAGGGCTTTGGAGCATATCACTAATCACTTTGAGCAAGCAAGCCATTAAGCAACACCTCATCCCTTCTTAATAGTATTGGCTTTCCTATAGACTCAATGTGATCTTGGATCACTAAAATAGAAAATGTAGAGTCTTGAGCTTGGAGCTTGAGCCAATCCTTTGTCCTTAGCATTTTGAAGGGGTTCCACATCCTCTAGTCCATGCCACTTCATTGTTGAACTTATCTGAAACATACTAGGTAAAAGTGTTAGTCCAACAAGAGATATGTTGTCATTAATTACCATAACCACCTAGGGAGCACTTGTGCTTTCACTATCGCCTCTATGTATCCCTATGAGTAGTTGGTATCATTTTTGTGAAGTTTTGTTGAGAAAATTTTGTGGGCTAATAAATTCAGAATTTTGTTCATAGGAAAACCATGAATATCTTTAGGAAGTTTGGCACCAAGAAGAACTCCAAGGGTGTCATTGGGGAGTCATCTGATAGTGATCTTCATCCCCGGAGGTTGGCGGAGGTATGGCCGTGTGAATGGCTGCACACCCCGTTCCTGGAAGAGGTTGGAATCTGTCAGGGGTTCATGCAATATGTTGCTAATGCCGGCCTCACCGACTTCATCGCAGATGAGTGTGAACAGAACCAAATCCTCATAAACATCTTTGTTCAGAGCTTTACTTTCCTGCCTAGGAATAATCCTCCTAAAGTGAGCTTTGATTTATATGCTGAAAACCATCAGATACCACTTACTGAATTTTGTAACATATGCATGATCCCTTCTGATGGGAGCTTGGCCGAGCCTAGGCCGGCTGAGTTTGAGGCTTTTTATCGCACTTTGACAGTGGGAGATGAGAGAGGGGTGTCAGTTATCACTGCCGCTGGCTTGCATTTTCCTGTTGTTCATTATTTTTCTATTTTCATTGCAAAATGCTTGCTTGCTAGGGAGATGGTGGGAGCGCTCAGCTCACCAGACCTTGCAGTTTTGCATCATGCATTAGAGGACGACAACACATATTGCTTGGGAGCTATTGTGGCTCGTCGTCTCCACCTTAATAAGTCCAAGGGTAAAATTCAAGGTGGGATTTATGCTACTCGTTTGGTGGCTCACTTCGAGGTTGAGATACACCCTCTGACCAAGGTTTACCTAGACCGTGCTGCCATGGATCACCACCATTTTACCGATGATAAATCCCCTGATATTCCTATTCCTTATAACCTGGTTTTTAGCATTGAAACTCGTGATATTATTCCGTTGTATGCTCCTACTTTGTTTGATTCTATTGCCAGGGGCGGATATAGGATCATGCCTGCGGACATCAACGCCTACCGGAACGCCCGGGCTGCTGCAAAGGCAGAGGAGGAGCCTCCGCGGTGGGATTTATGGATGCCCGCTCCTCAGTACCCCAACTACCATCCATACTACTAACCGACTATCAAGTTAGGCCAAAAGCCTAAGCTTGGGGTAGTACGTGTTTCTCACCGACAATTACATTCATGTCCGCTTATTCATCTTGTCAGTGTTCACACTTCTTCATTGTATCATCCATGTTTAAAATTTTATTTTTTCTTGTTTTCTTCTTGTGTGTTTTAAAAACTTTAGAAAAACAAAAAATAGTTCTAGCTAGTTTACTTTCCATGCATGTTTAGTTGTAATATTAATATTTAAAAGAAAACCCAAAAAGATTTCCTTGTTCTTCTTTTGCTTGTTGGGGGATTTCCCGTGTAAATAGTTTTCTCGTTTTTGCTTTTACCCTTTATTTGCTTGTTCAAGAAAACCAAAAACTCTAGAAACATTTCAGTGTGTTTCTCCAAAATTCCTTTTCTTTTTATTCGAGTTGTACCGAGGAGAAGTCCATGATGAAAATGTTGAGTGGCTCTCATATGAATAACTGTTGAACTAATAAAGAGCCCATTTTACCTTGTGTTCTCCTATTGAATAAAATGTTTGCAGATTCCAGCTTAGTCTATGGCACTCTTGCACTATTATTATTTTCACATCGTTCGGTCGTGCAAGTGAAAGGCAATAATGACGATATCCGATGAGCTGGTCGTGGTAGAGAGAAACTGGTATGAACTCGACTTGTTCTGTCTGTGTAAATATGTTTAACCTAGTATCCATGATTCAACCCATTATGATTAAACATGTTTGCAATGACAATTAGAGATTATAGTTTATCATGTCATGCATAAGTAGCTGGAAGTGAATAATGATTTATCTTGGATATCAACACTGCACTAAAATGATTGTGATGTGGTATGATGATATGGTATCCTCCTATGAATGTTCGAGTGGCTTGACTTCGCACATGTTCATGCATGTAGTTGAATCAAAACCAACATAGCCTCTATGATATTTATGTTCATGGTGTTCATATCCTACTCATGCTAGTGTCTGATGTTACTTATGCATATTGCATGATCATGATCGTTGTTGCTCTCTAGCTGGCCGCTTCTTAATCTAATTGCTAGCCTTCGCCCGTACTAAGTGGGAATTCTGCTTGTACATCAAAAACCTTGAACCCAAAGTTATTCCAGATGAGTCCCCCATACCTACCTATATGCGGTATTACCCTGCCGTCCTAAGTAAATTTGCATGTGCCACCTCTAAAAAACTTCTAAAAAAATATTCATTTTGTGTGCCTGGATCGTTCATGGAACGACAGGAGGTAGTCGGTATCTTCCATGCTAAGCGGGTTATTCTCGGGTCGAGTGTTTATTCACTTGCCATCGCGTGAGAAAAGAGCGGTAATAGAGATGCCCAGTTCCAAACTGCAAAATACAAAAAGAGTTAATCGCTCAAATAATCAAACAAAAACTTCCAATGGAGTCAAAACCTTTACTTTTATCACTTGGGAACCGCCACTAGCTTGTTTAGCATGGGAGATATTGATAACTGATAGTCGTTTAGTAAATGAGAAGGGTGCATGTCTCAAAATATCATTTATCTCTGTTTTAAAAACTTGAGCTCTGGCACCTCTGCAAATCACTGCTTCCCTCTGCGAAGGGACTATCTATTTACTTTTATGTTGTGTCATCACCTTCTAAAACAAGCGCTAGAACCTGAGAGCACAGCTGTCATGACTTATGCATTATGTGTAGCTAATGTTGGGTGCATCAGGACTGGATCTTTTCTACCATGAATTACAATGTTTAGTCGCTGCTTGGACTTTGGAGGTGCTCTGCATTTATGTTTTGCGGTCTCGGAAAGGGCTAGCGAGATACCACTATTGTCATATTATATCATGGTTGTTTTGACAATGTGTTGCCATTTGAGATGTCTTATTATTGCTCTCTAGCTGATTATGTCATTCATATGAGTTAATGTAATCTTTAAGAGTTATTGTCAGCATGGTTAGTTATAATGTTGGCTGAAAACCTAGGTGTTGTTTAAGCTTATTTATGCAAACAAGAGCAAAAGAGTTCATAAAAGTTTTTATTTTTCACTTTCAGTTTATCAACTGAATTGCTTGAGGACAAGCAAAGGTTTAAGCTTGTGGGAGTTGATACGTCTCCAACGTATCTACTTTTCCTAACGCTTTTCCTCTTGTTTTGGACTCTAATTTGCATGATTTGAATGAAACTAACCCCGAACTGACGTTGTTTTCAACAGAACTACGATGGTGTTGCTTTTGTGCAGAAATAAAAGTTCTCGGAATGGAACGAAACTTTGCGATGATTTTTTAGATCAATAATAAGAATTTCTAGAGCCAAGACCCACCAGAGGGGGGCATCTGGGTGGGCACAACCCACCAGGGTGCTCCCCCATCTCCTGGTGCGCCCAGGTGGGTTGTGCCCACCTGGTGGCCCCGCAGACCCTGAAACCGACGCTATGAAATCCTATTTTTCCAGAGATAATTAGGGAGAAAGAATTATCGCGATCCACAAGACGGAGGTACCATCACCTCCTGTTCTTCATCGGGAGGCCAGATCTGGAGTCCATTTGGGGCTCCGGAGAGGGGGATCTTCGTTCTTCGTCATCACTAACCCTTCTCCATCGCCAATTCCATGATGCTCCCCACCGGGAGTGAGTAATTCCTTTGTAGGCTCGCTGGTCGGTGAGGAGTTAGTTTTGATAGGGCTTGATCCCTAGTATCCACTATGTTCTAAGATTGATGATGCTATGACTTTGCCATGCTTAATGCTTGTCACTTTGGGCCCGGGTGCCATGATTTCAGATCTGAACCGTTTCTGTTACCACCATTATATCCATGTTCTAGATCTGATCTTGCAAGTTATAGTCACCTACTACATGTTATGATCCGGCAACCCCGGAGTGACAATAACCAGGACCACTCCCGGTGATGACCGTAGTTTGAGGAGTTCATGTATTCACCGTGTGTTAATGCTTTGTTCTGGTTCTCTATTAAAAGGAGCCCTTAATATCCCTTAGTTTCCAATATGGACCCCGCTGCCACGGGAGAGTAGGACAAAAGATGTCATGCAAGTTCTTTCCATAAGCATGTATGACTATTTATGAAATACATGCCTACATTATATTGATGAACTGGAGCTAGTGCCATATCGCCCTAGGTTATAGCTGTCTCATGATGAATATCATCCAACAAGTCACCGATCCAATGCCTACGAATTTACCTTATATTGTTCTTGCTAATTACTACTGCTATCATCACTATTTCACTTGTTACAAAACTACGGCTATCACTATTACCATTACCATTGCTAATGCTACTACTATCAAAACTATCATATTACTTTGCTATTGATCACTTTGCTGCAGATAATTAATCTTTGGGTGCGGTTGAATTAACAACTCAGCTGCTAATACCTTCAAATATTCTTTGGCTCCCCTTGTGTCGAATCTATAAATTTGGGTTGAATACTCTACCCTCGAAAACTATTGTGGTCCCCTATACTTGTGGGTTATCACCACTTCACAAATTTCGTCGAGAGACTATTATAGGTTCTGCATCGCCTTATTATTGGGCCAGGCCCATGTAATTTCGAAATATATAAGTATAGGCTATTTCTAGAGTCCGTATGTGTGGGGAAACAAGAGATAGGGTTGGTTTCGGATCCCTCCTCCAAGGGCCACGAAATTCCCCCCTCTTCCTCCATATATACAGCCCTTAGGGCATCGTTTAGATTTTAGGTTTTGTTTAGATTAAAAGTTCGCCATACCTGCAACTTCGCGTACTTCGTTTGTGTTCAACAACCAGACCAAGACGTCACAGAATCCCACCTTGATCAATAAAGCTTTCATCTTATATTCGCAATATCCAGATTGCAATCTCAGTTTCTTGCTTGTTCTTCATTTGCTTGCAGGAAATAGACCCTCATGGTGAGGTTGATCGTGCTTCGGCGTGGTCAATAACCTCTCGGAGTTGGTTTAGCGATTGCTAAGGCGCGCCGTCCTTGCACGTTCATAGTTGGATCATCAATGTATACTCCACCGAAATGACAATCACCTTCTCATCGAAAGACAGGACACCTTTACCTCTATCAGTGTGAAATTGAGTCAGACTCAAAGTCCAACCATGGCAGAAGATAGAGTGAGAATGAAAGCCATTCCCTATGCCTCAGCCATAGGCTCTATTATGTATGCCATGATGTGTACCAAACCTGATGTGTGCCCTACCATAAGTTTGGCTGGGAGGTACGAAAGTAATCCAGGAGTGGATCACTGGACAGCGGTCAAGAATATCCTGAAGTACTTGAAAAGGACCAAGCATATGTTTCTCTTTTATGGAGGTGATGAAGAGCTCGTCGTAAAGGGTTATGTGGATGCTAGCTTCAACACGAATCTGGATGACTCTAAGTCACAAACCGGATACATATTCATATTGAATGGTGGATCTGTCAGTTGGTGCAGTTCCAAGAAGAGCGTCGTGGCGGGAACTATGTGTGAAGCGGAGTACGTAGCTGCTTCAGAAGCAGCGCATGAAGGAGTCTGGATGAAGGAGTTCATATCCGATCTGGGTGTAATACCCAGTGCATCGGGTCCAATGACAATCTTTTGTGACAACACTAGAGCAATTGCCTTAGCGAAGGAATCCAGGTTTCACAATAGAACGAAAAACATCAAGAGATGCTTCAACTCCATTCGTGAAAAGGTCAAGGATGGAGACATAGAAATCTGAAAAATACATACGGATTTGAATGTGGCAGACCCGTTGACTAAACCTCTTCCGCGGGTAAAACATGATCAGCACCAAGACTCCATGGGTGTTAGATTCATTACTATATAATCTAGATTATTGATTCTAGTGCAAGTAGGAGACTATTGGAAATATGCCCTAGATGCAATAATAAAGTTGTTATTATTATATTTCCTTAATCATGATAATGGTTTATTATTCATGCTAGAATTGTATTGACTGGAAACTTAAATACATGTGTGGATACATAAACAAATACCATGTCCCTAGTGAGCCTCTACTAGACTAGCTCGTTGATCAAAAGATGGTTAAGGTTTCCTAACCATAGACATGTGTTGTCACTTGATAACGGGATCACATCATAAGGAGAATGATGTGATGGACAAGACCCATCTGTTATCTTAGCATATGATCATTTAGTTTATTGCTACTGCTTTCTTAATGCCAAATACATATTCCTTCGACCGTGATATCATGCAACTCCCGGATACCAGAGGAATACCTTGTGTTCTATAAAACGTCACAACTTAACTGGGTGATCATAAAGATGCTCTACAGATATCTCCGAAGGTGTCTGTTGAGTTGGCATGGATCGAGATTGGGATTTGTCACTCCGTGTAATGAAGAGGTATCTCTGGGCTCGAGATGATTTATTATGGAACGAATAAAGAGACTTGTCGGTAAGAGATTGAACTAGGTATGGAGATACCGACGATCGAATCTCGGGCAAGTAACATACGGACAAACAAAGGGAACTACGTATGTTGTCATAATGGTTCAATCAATAAAGATCTTCGTAGAATATGTAGGAACCAATATGGGCATCCAGGTCCCGCTATTGATCATTGACCGGAGAAGAGTCTCGGTCATGTCTACATCATTCTCGAACCCATAGGCTTCGCATGCTTAACGTTCGTTGATGATATAGTATTACATGAGTTATGTGAATTGGTGACGGAATATTGTTCGGAGTCCCAGATGAGATCACGGACATGACGAGGAGCTTCAGAATGGTCCGGCGGTAAAGATTGATATATAGGATGATACTATTTGGTCTCCGAAAAGGTTTTGGAATGCACCGGGGTTTTATCGGAGTGCCGGAAGGGGTTTCGGGTTACTGGGCCTAACGGGCCAAAGGGACGGGAGAACACCACCCCACAAGGGGCTGGCACGCCCCGACCTAGTCGCCGGCCTTGTAAAGGAAAGGGAGGGGCTAGCCCCCTCCTGCCTTTCCCCACACAATGGAGAAAGGAAAGGGGGCGCCCTAGGGCAGCTGGCCCCCCTTTCCTTTCCACCATACACCAAAGAAGGAGGGGGCGCCTAGGCAGGCGCCTAGGGTGGCCGCCAGCCCCCCTTGGAGCGCGCCCTAGGGAAGCCCCTCCTTCCCCCACCTATATATATGAGAGGAGGGAGAGGGGCAACACACACCAAGATCCCCAAGCCATGTGCGGCACCCCCTCTCCCTCTTGTTCTAGTTCCTCCTACATCCAAATCCGTTGTGCTTGGAGAAGCCCTGCAAATAGTTCACCACCACCTTTACCACGCCATCGTGCTGCCGGAACTCATCTACTACTTCGCCTCTCTTGCTGGATCGAGAAGGTGAGGACGTCATCGAGCTGAACGTGTGGTGAACGCGGAGGTGCCGTAGGTTCGGTACTTGATCGGGACAGATCGTGAATGTGTACGACTACATCAACCGCGTTGATAAACGCTTCCGCTTAGCGATCTACAAGGGTATGTAGATGCTCTCCCCCTCTCGTAGCTATCCATCTCCATGGATAGATCTTGCGTGTGCGTAGAATTTTTTTTGCTTTCCATGCAACGTTCCCCAACATGTACATCCTCTTCTCCGAAGCCGCTGAGTCGAAATGTCGGATCTAATTATCCCAGCTCCAAAGATTCAAGGAGGATTTTTCTCTTTTACGGCATAGGGTCAAGGAAAATGAAAAGGCTTTCATTCTTAGGTTTTTAGAGTCACTTCCAGCCTAGCTTTTGCTTGATACAACTGTTAATATTGTACACCCCTAGTTTGTAACTCCCTTTATACCCCCTCTATGCCACCCACAAAGTGAGTGTGCTTTGTAGTTTGTACGCAGTTGAACTTAAATATAATTTCTGTAGTGGGAGCCTCTCCCACTGTTCCAATGTCAAAAAAATATCTTCTATTTCGCTCCCTGTGGGTTCGAGGCTTACTTACCACGAATTGTGCTACATAGCCCTGTGCACTTGCAGGACATCAACACGCCCATCCATATCCTTCACTAGTGTCTACCCGGGCGTAGGACCCAGGAATCCCTTAGGTCCCTAGACACTAAGGTTGGTGATATGTTTCGGGGTTTCCGACAAAGTAGCCTCCTCTGAGTAAGTATATGTGCACATCGATAAGCCCCCCAACAGCATTTGAATCTGACGTGGGATTCGGGTCCTCTGGAGGGGAAAACCTGGGAAGTAACATCTCGTATTTGTTTTCCATTAACGAGTGCCCCCCTCCTCTCAACGAGAGTTGACTGAATAGGGAAAATATCCTGTGATACGGGGAGTCACATGCTCCCATGCTCTAGGACACCACGGCCACTGGATCTATAATCCAACAATTACCATGTTGAGTGTGCACCAAAGCATAATTTCATGAATATTTATGAGTATTCTGTAAAAGCATGCAATCTTCTCCACTAATCGATGCTAACAATTGGATTAGCGATGCAACGGTCGAGAACTCTGGAGCATGGGAGCAAGTGAGCCTCCATATCACCTAATACTTGCCTTGACTTAATAAACAAGTGAGGAACTTCTGAGGTGTGGTCTATACATAGAAACATCCTATAATAAGGGAATTCTTTGAGTCGGTTTCACTGGAATCCATCAAGGTGGCAACTAGTGGTGTCCTTCTGATACTATTCCATTGAAAATTGATCTGACTCAAAAACTAGGATTCTGTTAGTGTCCATATAGACAACGACGGAGACAGGGCCCCAAGCGTGGGGCATAAGGCCCGACTCCTTTGTCAACTATAGAAGCCATTGTAGCTACAATGCTCGAAGATGGCCCGGGGTGGCTTGCGACCTAACCCAATTCTCGCGCTGTTGTTGAAATACATTGCCCGTCCCTCTTCATTAGTTCAGACCTTTGGATGAGTTGGCTAGAACATGAATTCAATATGGTATCAGAACCAAGAGGTCACAAATTCAAGACCCTGGAAATGCAGTATTAAAACAAGATTCTGGAACCTGCATCGATCCCACATCTAAAGACTAAAATAGACTGTGCGTGAGGGGAGTGTTGAAATATATTGCTCGTCTCTCTGCATCAATTTAGACTCATGAACAAGTTGGCTAGAGCATAAATTCAATAGCCGCCATTGTATATAGAGATATAGGGGATATTCTTAAGGGGAACTATTGGGCTTACTCTAATTGATGTAATAATGTTATGGGTGTTTGTGTTTTATTTTACTAAGTCACTGCTCGAAATATAAGTCGATTACCTCTCGCGTTGCCCCCCTCGCGGGCGACACGGGAGGTCTCAGCAGTAGCCACCTAGTCCTCCCCCAGCGCTAACCTTCCCATCCGCTGCTGCCGGTGGTCGGCGCCAGGAAAAGCCCGTGCGTGCGATGGTGGCGGCAAAGGGCCTCTCCTCCCTCCCTAGATCCGCGGACGGCTCGGGCGCCCAGATCCACAGGGTGCGGCCCTCCCGAAAGCGCGGCAATTTCCGATGGCGGCGGGCCGGTGCACGGGTGCCTACATCCATGGGGTGTGGGTCTTCGGCAGCATGCGGCTCTCGGCGGTGGCATGCTTGGGCAATGACATGGGCTGCACGGCGGCCGATCTCGTTGCTCCAGTCATCGCAGATGTATCTGGACCTGGGGCAGCGGCCACGACAGGCATGGTGACGGCGCCTTTGACTAGCGGCGCTCGTAGGTGGTGTATGGACCGTGCCTTGACCGCGTGGGCGGTGAGTTGCCGGTGGATCTCCTCCCTGCTGCAGGCTCACTCCCGCTACACTTGGTGGCTTGCGATCCCGGTCATCGGCCTTGGTGCGTTCGCGGGGGTTGGTAGAGGTGACATCGGACCGGAGGAAACTCTGGATGACTCGCTCATCCCGACGGTGGTGATGACCAAGGTCGCCGTTGAGGTCCCTGCCCTCCACCCGGACCCCATGCCCGGGTGAAGACCCAAAATCTCCTTAGATTGGGTGGCGACGGCACTGCGTGTGTCGTGGCCTTCTTGGAGGCGCCGCCTGGGGTGTTTGGGTGCCCGGTTAGAGGAACTGCAGGCGGAGGGGATGGGACCAGTGGTAGCAGGTGGTGTTCGCGAAGGAGGAGCGGCGTGGCATCCGGCACATCGACAATGGCGGGTCTCGGCGGCATGGAGCACCGGGGTATCGGCGGTGGGCGTG
Source organism: Triticum dicoccoides (assembly GCF_002162155.2). Classification (NCBI taxonomy): domain Eukaryota; kingdom Viridiplantae; phylum Streptophyta; class Magnoliopsida; order Poales; family Poaceae; genus Triticum; species Triticum dicoccoides. The sequence goes on from NC_041392.1 coordinate 532,696,525, forward strand.
TGATGATGGACGAGCACAAGATGGTGGCGTTGTCTGGCGTCATGGGGGCGTCGACGACTGCTAAGCCTTGCAAGGTCCATGCGTCAGTACAGCTCTGAAGATAGATCGGTGGAAGAAGGTGGCGGCCTCTGAGAGTGCGCTCGACCGGTGTGTGCCCCAGACCTGGCAATGTGGCTTGGTTGTGGCCTCCGATTTTAAATGTTAGGCTATGGTGCAAGGTCTGTTTGGTGTTGGGCTCGGACTATCGGCACCCCTTTATCAAGTGGATAGGAGTAGCGACAGATGTTGCCAAAATGGTGGCGTGCGACGTACTGATATATTACTTTATAAAGTTTTTGGAAATAATTAATAAAGTGGTTGCATGGATCGACCAGATGCAAAGGTCAGTCTTTCTTCTTTTCTAAAAAAAAAGATAGTCATAGATTTGGCTTTTGTGTGTCATCTCGAATACTAGGATTTGTCCACCGATGGTGGTACATGAGCACTGCTTCACACACGATGGTTATTACACGAAACACAAACGACATGTCATATCCAACCATTCAAGCCCAAGCCTAAACAGCCCCTGCCCGTTGGATTAACCATCGTCTTGGCATCATCCACCAAAGTGTCGTCTATGAAGCAGTTTCGGTGGTACATCTAGCAAGACGTTAGTGTGATGACTGCCAATTTTTATCACGCGGGTATAGCCTCTCGTGCTTTTTATGCTCGGATGTATTCTCTTCGATTATTTTTACTTTGTATATAAAATTTGTCTGAAATCAAATTGCATAAAATTTGATCATATTTATATTAAAAATTATTAAAATCTACAATACCAAAATTATACAATATGAAAATAAAATTCATGATTTATCTAATAAAATTAACTTTATATTGTGAATGTTGATATATTTTTATAAAATTAATTAAACTTTACTAAGTTTGACTTTACACAAATTTGTACGGCGTAAAAAGATAGGAGGGAGAGCGAACGAGGTGCGTAAATGCTAGCCAATTGCACAAAGTGACAAACAACACGTATGGGATGTATGCATGCATGCGTGGGCCCTTGGACCGTCCAAAGTGCCACAGCCAAGTTAATTAATTAGCCCACTCGTGCATATGCTTGCACGCGCGGTTGACAAGTCTAGCCAATTCAAAACTTCAAAGGCAATGCATGACACATTATAACCGCCTTCTTCCTTTGACGCACATACACTCATGCATGCACGCCTGTTTTCTCCATAGAAGCAAAGGAAGAACATATCCATCAGTATCCCATCCTGCTTGACTTTCTCACCACATGACCTATATCCATATTTCCCCTTTGTGAAGCTCTCTCTCTCTCTCTCTCTCTCTCTCTCTCTCTCTCTCTCTCTCTCTCTCTCTCTCTCTCTCTCTCTCTCTCTCTCTCTCTCTCTTGGTGGATTCTGTAGAATTCCACTAAAGCAACTTTCTTATTAAGCGAGACAGGACGGTGTACTTCACTAGATCGACGGACATATATATCCACGTGCAAAATGAAATTGGTGGCCAAAGTTTGTTTGACTTGGACATCACACTTGTACCTT